>NC_079458.1:10939845-11187345 GCF_903798145.1 Danio aesculapii
ATAAAAGACTGCCACCTGATAGAGAAAATTTATTACTATGAACTTTATTAGATACAAACGCGTACATGCACAATATTCGCCTTTTTTTAATTAAGGATAATAATTTATGCAGTCATTTACGTGTTGTGACTGCTAATATGTCGGTGATTTGATGCTTCAAAAAAGTTGCAGACACCTTTACGATATCAAAATGCTTTTTTGATGCAAAGTTAATTTATACAGTTATTCCTTACGCTGATTAAATAAAACTTGAGTAGGCCTAGGCTACTATAATAAAGAAAATCCTCTGTAGATGTAGAACTGAATAACGTTACATTGATATGCATTGAAAAACATGATGAATACTCTTGACACATGTAAGTGTAAAGCCTGCAGCCCAAACAAATGTGGAAAGTTATTGCATGTCATATTTAACAAACCTTTAACTGCTAATTTGATGTAATTTTGCTCACATGGATATTTGAATATTAATCAGATGATGTCATTATTCTGCTGTGCTGTCAGCCAATCGCTGCATTGCTGATCATGATTTCGAGAATTGATAGATCTGTCCTTCACAACACACACAGCGATCTCAGATCAGTTCATTCAGACATTTTAATCTGATTCGTGAACTTGTTTGAAGAACCAAATTTGCCAGAGATCAGTTATCAAGATTAAAAGATCCAGGATCTGCCAAATCATTTAAGCAAGGTACGAAGAACAGACCCTAGGTGAACAATAAATCTGTGCAAGTTAATCCAAAAAAAAGTTTGTTTTGGTAATCTTCAATTAAATTCTGAGCATTTGCTTTCTTCAGCCACAATATTCTTAGCCTTACCCCTCTTACCAAGTGATTGATGTGCACAAAAGAACCCCCCCGCCCCCTACTTAATATTCTTTTTCAGTATATCAACATACTGAAATAAAAGTCTCAGCAACTTCTTGTTCATGCAGACTATGAAAATATTTAGTAATCATTAAAATCAACCAAATATCAATGTCTAATGTTGTTTCAGATTGACGTTGTGTGGACGTTATGATAACAAGCCGGCTCCGGATCCAGCACCTCATTTCATCGATCCCCTTCTTCACACCCCCGAATTTATGTATGTAAGTATTTATGCATGTGAGCAATCTTTTTTGCTTAACTGGACCAAAAAATATTTAGAACCAGATATGTATTTAGTTTTCATTATGTTAAAGACGAAAGCTAGCCAGAACAATTAAGCCAAATTAAATATTATTTGCTGCCCAAATCCCCTCTCAAAATCCCTGTGGATCTTGAATCCAAATAATCAGCATGTTTACTCACATTTTTTTCACCATTTGCTGATTCATCAGTGATTTTAGTTTTACGTTAAATGATCTACTTAATTAAATGGCGAAGATTAAAGCACTTTTTAGAATCAAAAAGGTTCTACAACAAAAGAATGTTCTATTTTAATCAACCAAGCATGAAAAAATAAGTCAAATGAAATATAATTTGCTTTCAAACTCTCACAAAAATCTGAAAATATCCTGCATCTTTACTAATTAGTTCATTTACATATAATGATGTCATGTGAACACGAGCCGTTTATTTATTTATTTTTATTTATTTTATTTTAAATTTTTTGTATATTACAAATCTGAAGATGACATGCATCCATACTAATTAGTTCATTTACATATATATTGATGTCATGTGAATATAAGCGGTTTATTTATTATTCTTTTATTTTATCTTTTATTATTTCTAATATTATTTGCAATCAAAAATCTCCCAAAAATCTGATATGCATTCCTACTAATTAGCTCATTTACATATAATGATGTCATGTTTATTTGAGCTATTTATTTATTTATTTATTTATTTATACATTTATTTATTTATTCATTCATTTATTTAATTGTCATTTTTAAAAGTATTTTAAATATTAATTGTTTCTAAAATCTTACAAAAATGTGAAGTTATCCTGCATCCCTTGTAATTAGTTCATTTGCATATAATGATGTCTTGTGAATATAAGCAGTTTATTTATCATTCTTTTATTTTATTTGTGTTTTTTTAAATATTATTTGCATCCAAAAATCCCCCAAATATCTGAAGATGCATTCCTACTAATTAGTTCATTTACATATATATATCGTTGTCGTGAATATAAGCAGTTTATTTATTTCTTTACTGTATTTACACATTGAATTATATTATTTTATATATAAGTATTATAAATATGAATTGTTTCCAAAATCTTATAATATCTGAAGATATTCTGTATCCCTACTAACTAGTTCATTTACATAATGATGTCATGTGAGTATAAACTATTTAGTTCTTTTTCTTTTCTTTTCTTTTTATTATTTTAAATATTATTTGCATCCAAAATCTCACAACAATCTGAAGATATCATGTATCCTTACTAATTAATTAATTTACATATAATGATTCCATGTGAATATGAGCCTTATTTATTTATTTATTTATTTATTCAATCATTCATTCATTTGCATTATTAAAAAATATATTTCAAATATTACTTGTTTCTAAAATCTTACAAAAACTTGAAGATATCCTGCATCCCTACTAATTAGTTATTTACATATAATGATGTCATGTGAGTATAAGCAGTGTATTTATTATTCTTTTAGTCTATTTTTATTATATTAAATATTATTTGCATCTAAAAACCTCTCAAAAGTTCTGAAGATATCATGTATCCCTACTAATTAGTTCATTTACATATAATGATGTCATGTGTATATGAGCCTATATTGTGTATATTTACTTATTTACATATTTATTTATTTGTTTATTCATTCATTTAATTATCTTAGTTTTAAAAGTATTTTAAATATGAATTGTTTCTAAAATCTCACAAAAATTTGAAGTTATCCTGCATCCCTACTAATTAGTTCATTTACATGTATTGATGTCATGTGAATATAAGCGATTTATTTATTATTCTTTTATTTTATTTTTATTATTTTATATATTATTTGCATCCAAAAATCTGAAAATATGATGTATCCCTACTAATTAGTTCATTTACATATAATGTTGTCATGTGCATATGAGCTATTTATTTATTTATTCATTCATTCATTCATTCATTCATTTAACTATATCAAATTTTATTTTATTTTTTACATATTTTTTTAAAGATTTATTTTATATAATCTTTATTTTATTTATTTATTTGCCTTTATTAGATAAGACAGTATTGACACAGGAAGCGAAGTTGGAGAGAGAGAGGAGGGTAGGGTAGGGAAATGTCCTCGAGCTGGGATTCGAACTCGGGACGCCCTGATGTGCTACTGCAGCATATGTCAATGCGCTAACCACTAAAATTTGAAGATATTCTGCATCCCTACTAATTAGTTCATTTACATATAATGATGTCATGTGAATTTGACATTTGACCTGTTTATTTATTTATTATTGTTGTTATCCCTATTATTTTTACCATTTATTATTATTATTTATTACCTTTATTATTACTATTTATTATTCTTATTATTTAGTATTATCTTAATAAACTAAACTAAATTAAAATGGGCAGCCTTTTGTTTTCTAAAACAACATCAATAACAATTTAACCAACACTTTATTAATATATTTTAAATTAAATATGAAAGCTTTACTTGCTTATAATATGCTATATGTGAACAAATTGTAAAATGGGAGGTCTCCGTATTCATCATGTATTCACAGGGTCTCTGAAAACCAAAAAACCCACCAAAAATTGCATTAAAATCACCATTATCCATTTTTAATATTAGATCCAAACACCCCCCAAAATCTCCTCAAAATATTCATGTTTGCTTTTGTCCATTTTGCTTATTTGTCCACTTTCTCCACAAACACACACACGCTCCTGTAAGACACGCGAAGAGCGACCGCTTTTCCTCCCCGCTGTGGAAATGTTGCTTGGCATTTGCAGTAAACAGAACAGATGGTGTGACTATGCAGGCCAGTAATTTTCAAATCAATAGTGCAGCTCACAGGACCAACTGTGTGTTCAGCCGGAGGAACTACATGACAGGCCCAGAGGAGATTCGCTCAAGGCAGCGCAAAACACACACACAAAGGCACCGTTTGGGCTTTTTTGTGCCTTTTAGAAAACACACACAGCCTTCTGTTTCAAATGGTAAAAAGATAAAGCCGTTCATTCATTGTTTTTGGTTCTGTGACAAAATGCTGCCATAGTTTTCATCATGTGTGATCAGTCGGCCATATTGCAGGCACAGAATGTAACCAATGGCACTGAACTGAACAAAACTTGCATATTTTGTTGAATACTGCTACTGAAAATGTTCAATTACTGTGATGTTTTGTCAATTTAGCAACGCTCTCAGAAAGAGTACGAGAGCTGTCACTGGGGTAGTACCTTTTTAAAAGGTACACAGTTGTACTCAAAGGGTCCATAGTGGTACCTGAAAAGCACATATTTGTACCTAAACATTTTAAAAGGTACACTTTTGTACTTTTTAGGTACTAATATGTACCCTTGAGTTATTTATATGGACCCTTTAGGTACAAATGTGTAGCTTTTGAAAAGGTACCACCCCAGTGACAGCTTTTGTACCTTTATTTCTGAGAGTGTAAGCTGTTAAAATTCATAACAAATTACCACTCAAAAAATGACACTTATTTATGCAAACTACCTATTTAAAATGAGTTAAAACAACATAATTCTTAAAGGGGTGGTCCACTACGATATCATATTTTCAACTATAGATGATGTGTAACAGGCCCGGATTGGCTGGTGGGCTGGTCCATTTTTTGGCCTGCGAGGGCCGGTGTCCCTAGCTGCTTGCACTCTCAGCATTCGCACTTTTATTTATTTATTTGACCATAGCCTCACTCTTTTTATTCATTATATTGCCGCAGCTCACATTTTCAGATTTGTGGATGCAAATAATATATAAAATAATAAAAATAAAATAAAAGAATGATAAATAAATTAGAATATTAAAGAGCCCCTATTATACATAAAATAGGGTCATATTTAGGTTGTAAGGGTCTCCAACAACAGTCTAATATGCATGCAAGGTCAAAAAACACTTTCATGGTCTTATAATCTGCATTTATTTTTACCTGATTATCCCAGCGACTCCCATATGAATCGTTCAGATTCATTTGTTCCCAAACCCCTCCTCAGCGCGAAGCTAGTCTGATTGGACCGATGGTAGCCTGCTGCGATTGGTTGGCACTGACAGCCTTCAGCGCGAGACAGAGTGAAATGCCCAGCTGCTAATCAACAATATAAAACTAGTCACAGTGCACACACGCTTCATAGTGTAAGGCATGGATTTTGACTGCCAGTGGGTGAATGTAAATACAGATGATGGACTTGAAAATACCGACGACTAACTATTTTATTGAGCAAAACCTCCAAGAACTGGTGAGGAGATCTCCTAGCTTGTCACACTCTACCTGCTCTTTTCTCTCTCTCTCTCACACACACACACACACGCACATTACCCTCCTCCTCAGAAGACACAACACACACACAGACATCCGTAAACAAAGCGGCACGCGTCGCGTTTTCAACGTGGCTTTACACGCGATATGAGAATAGAACGAGTTAACCTGATACATACACGTGGTTACTAGTAACAAAACACAACTAAATACATCTTTTTCAAACTAGAGTAAACGAGGCAACAATTTTAATCGCACATACTTACACTTGTGAAATGGAGGAATAAACTGATCCATGATGCACTGATCCATGTTCTGACAGTCTTTACTGATCCTTCCTTTAACAAACGGCCGATGAACTCTTCTTTGTAAGCATGTAGTTTCCAGTAGCACTCGAACTGCTCAAGGCTGGGCTATAATGCTGAGCTTTCATCTTTGATTAGACTGTCAATAATATCCATCTGCACAGCGTGACTTCATTCGACCTGTGTGTGTGTGTGTGTGTGTGTGTGTGTGTGTCTTTTTTTCTGCGTTAGTGGGCGGGGCCGCAGGTTTAGTAGTCACGCCATTACGAAACACCTAATGACTCGTTATCAAGACGACTCGTTTGAAGCACTATGAGTCGACTCTTATAGATGAATCAATAGTTTTAAACACTGTACACTTACAGATTTAAGCCTTACCTGGATATTTCAATTCACTTAGAGCTATGTTACACACTACATGGAAGGGCATTTTCAAAAACCCATAATATGAGCTCTTTAAGTTAATTTTGACTGACATGACATGACATAAGCAAATGATAATGCTATAAAACAGCAGAGAGTTGTATAAAAAAGCAATTGATGCGTGTCCAAAAGCATGTGCAATTTGTTGGAAGGAATGAGAAACAGCTACTATGATGTGCACAAATGACTAATTGTTTTGAGAAATGCATTAACTGTCGTGCAAATGTAAATAGTGTTGTGAGAAATGCACCAAAGCCACTGAGAAAAACTGTAATTCCTTTTACAAATTTAAGTAGATTGAACATAAAACAATTAAGTTGTCCCCAAAAAAACCCTCAAAGATTGTGTTGATTCAGCTCATTTTAAATAAGTAGTTTGAACAACCAGAAAAAATAAGTTTTTGAGTGAAAAACTGTGGACAAAAATTATCCTACATAAAAAAATAAAGAAACATAGCGAGAACGAAAACACACAAATAGGAAGCCTTCGTCCCATTTACATCTGTACCATCCGTGGATCTCATCTTCAGTCTGGCACTTTTTGCCCCTTGCTCTTGGGAGAGCAAATAAAGTGCGATCAAATGCAAATCTCCATATGATGATGAATCCGAAAGGTACGCGTTTATGTGCCATCCGTCACTCGGCTCCCGGTGCTCAGTAAATAGCCCGCTGTACTTATTAAGGCTCTTGCTGCGTTTCGGCTGATTGGCAGTCACTGGGAGCAATCATAGAAAGATACAGATGCCCATTAGGACGTACACATGTTGTCATGGCACTTCTGAGAACGAGAGAGGGCTGTAAACGCTAATAAGACCATCAGTTAATGCTGCTGGCGCACAATGTGGCCTTCGGGTTCTGTTTGCCTGACGCATCTCTGAGGGAGTCGCTTGTGGAAAATGCATTTTTTTCTCTCTTTTCTTTTCTTTTTTTTTTGCATTAAACAGTTGGCGGAATCTGACTGAAATGTGAAGGAGGACAGCCGTGCCAGACGTGTGCTTTCAGAACTAAAATATGTCATATTTCTATTATATTAAAAGCAAAGTGAGGGAGAGTATATTGGGGAAAATAGAGGAGAGGGCAAATAAACAGACAAACAAACAATCAGAGGAGGTGAAGAGGAAGATGAAGAGAAAACAAAAGAGGGGATTGATGTTCTGATGCAACGGGGAGATCCAGATTGGAGGCTTTTGAGTCACGTCACATGAGATTGCGGTTTTATTTCACCGTTTATGAGGTATTTTCAAAATTTTTGCGAGTTTTGAATGTTTGTTTTTTGCCGTATTTATAGAAATGAACATTCTATGGTTTTACACTAGCAATTGCTGGGTTGTATAACCTAATGTTGGGTAAATTATTGATTATCTAATGTTGGGTTAATTTTTGTCAGTTAAAGTCTATGTGAAATCAAAATTTACGATGTTTATTTTGCTAGCGCTTATCATTATTCTTTAGGTGAACAATTATTCTGTGCCGGTTAATCCACTGGATAAACAATGTTTGTTTTGGTAATCTTTAATCAAATTTTGACCTTTTCAGTTTGACGCTTCAGCTATTTTATTCGTAGCCACGCCCCTCTTTCCATTAGTTTGTTAGGAGGGAATGATATGCAAAAATAAAACCCGCCCCCTACTCTATATTCAGTTTCAGTCTGAAGTACATCAACATACTGAAATAAAAATCTCAGCAACTTGTTACCCATACACTCACCGGCCACTTTATTAGGTACACCTGTCCAACTGCTCGTTAACACAAATCTCTAATCGGCCGATCACATGGCAGCATTTAGGCTGGTCAAGATGATCTGCTGCAGTTCAAACTGAGCATCAGAATGGGGAAGAAAGGGGATTTAAAGTTAAATTTAAGTTTCTTTAAACGTGGCGTGGTTGTTGGTATTTCAGAAACTGCTGATCTACTGGGATTTTCACGCACAACCATGTCTAGGGTTTACAGAGAATGGTTAGAAAAAGAGAAAATAACCAGTGAGCGGCAGTTCTGTAGGCGCAAATGCCTTGTTGATGCCAGAGGTCAGAGGAGAATGTCCAGACTGGTTCCAGCTGATAGAAAGGCAACAGTAACTCAAATAACCACTCGTTACAACCGAGGTATGCAGAAGAGCATCTCTCAATGCACAACACGTTCAACCTTGAGGCAGATGGGCTACAGCAGCAGAAGACCACACCGGGTGCCACTCCTGTCAGCTAAGAACAGGAAACTGAGGCTTCAATTCACACAGGCTCACCAAAATTGGACAATAGAAGATTGGAAAAACATTGCCTGGTCTGATGAGTCTTGATTTCTGCGTTGGCATTCGGATGGTAGGGTCAGAATTTGGTGTCAAAAACATGAAAACATGGATCCATCCTGCCTTGTATCAATAGTTCAGGCTGGTGGTGGTGGTGTAATGGTGTGAAGGATATTTTCTTGGCACACTTTGGACCCATTCGTTCCAATTGAGCATCGTGTCAACGCCACAGCCTACCTGAGTATTGTTGCTGACCATGTCCATTCCTTTTATGACCACAGTGTACCCATCTTCTGATGGCTACTTCCAGCTGAATAACGCGGCATTACAAAAAACACAAATCTCAGACTGCTTTCTCGAACATTACAATGAATTAACTGTACTTAAATGGCCTCCACAGTGACCAGAACTCAGTCCAATAGAGCACCTTTGGGATGTGATGGAACGGGAGATTCACATCATGGATGTGCAGCCGACAAATCTGCAGGGTCTGCTTGATACTATCAAGTCAATATGGAGTAAAATCTCTGAGGAATATTTCCAGTACCTTGTTGAATCTATGCTGCGAAGGCAGTTTTGAAGGCAACAGTGGGTCCAACCCGGAACAAGTAAGGTGTACCTAATAAAGTAGCCGGTGAGTGTATTTGTCCCAACATTGGATTAAGAAAACCCAATATTTTTAGAGTGTAGCCTAGTTGACTGGAGTGGTAAATTCCTGAGTTTGTGTTAATGAAATTTATCAGATGTTTTCTTAACTGCTGTTTTCTTAACTGTTTTTGCTTTGAGAGAGAGTCAGACATGATATACAGACACAATAAAATTAATACCAAAAGCTCCTGATGAAACATTGAGGTCTTTTGGACATTATTTACAACATTACATTTAACCCACAGCCTTGGCAAATGGTCCTGAGGACATTTAGTCTGAAGCATGAACTTGCTCAAATGTGGACTGTAAGTACTAATAAGAATTTCCCACAATTCCCACAAATGTTTTCCTGATTGTGATCATACACTGTGTAGTCTAGTGCAGTCTTCTTGTATTAGATAGATAGATAGATAGATGGATGGATGGATAGATGGATGGACGGACGGATGGACGGACGGACGGACGGACGGACGGACGGACGGACGGATAGATAGATAGATAGATAGATAGATAGATAGATAGATAGATAGATAGATAGATAATTATACATGCTTATTGTTGTTATGGTTACTGTATTTATTTTATTTTTTTTTTGCATAATTATTGAGTGGTAAAAACATGTTCATTATTTAATGAGCATTTTAAAGGGATAATTTTCCCCAAACTGAACTCTATTCATTTAATCATCCTTCAACCTGTTATACACCTGTTTGAGTTTCTATCTTTTGTTGAACACAAAAGAAAGTATTTTGAAAAATGTTGGAAACATGTAACCATTGACTTTTATCATATTCATTATAGTAGTATTTAACATAGTAGATATTACACAGTGCTTTTTTGGAGCAAGATGCTAATGGTCTAATCCGAATTAATGATCTATGCTAAGCTAAGCATAAAAGTGCTTGTGCCAGACCTGGAGAACGTCTGAATGGATTCAAAAATGGTCAAACTCAACTTGTTAACTCTAAGGCAACGTATTTCCAAAAAATAATTAAATAAAGCAAAGTGTTCCTTTAAGTTTAAGGGGTAATTTATTGATAATTTTTTAGGGGTAGATCAGTTTATACACAAAAATGAAAAGCGAGATGCTAATGGTCTAATTCAATTCAATGATCTATGCTAAGCTAAGCTAAAAGTGCTCTAACCAGACCTGGACATTGTCTGAATGGATTAAAAATGGTCAAATTCAACAGTTTAAACAGAATAACCTATTTTCCAAAATACAAAAAGTGAATTGAACTTTTAAATTTAAGGGATGGTTCAGTAATAGTTCTTAAGGTACAGATCGATTTGTAAACATAAATGATCTTCACAGAAATAAAAGAAAAAAGAAGACAGAACAGAGATCTGATCCTTGGAAAAATGCAAAGAGTCACAGAGACACGTGGCACAAGCTTCTTTAGATCACTATTTATGGTTCATTAGGTGTTTTCTGAGCTGTGTTTCTGCGTACTTGTTATGTTCTAGAGGAGCGGACGGCATCTTCTGACCTCTGTCTTAATGATGCTTCACTCTGTTTGTGCAAATAGCCGTTCCTCACAGACGGAAGTTGTTATTTAAAGTGGAAAAATAAATAAGTGTTAGTGTCTTTTTCTTATCTGAATGTATTGGATTTGGGTGTTTTTTTTACTGTGTGGACAAACAAGAATCGTGACTGTCTTGTTGATTTCATGACTAAATCAAGCGTTATGATTCATTTCAGGCTGGACGTTCTAGTATTAATGAAGCGAGTTTGCTTTGTTGTTTGGTTTCATTTTCAGTAAGTGTTTGTTTGTTTGATCTGTTCTGGTTGGTGGGTGGTTGTGTGTGGTTGAAGCAGGGTTAGATAACCAGTGGAGTGAGGGGGCTGCTGACTGCAGGACTTTTCATCTACTCTGTGTCATGAGATATTGACCATACATGTTTGAAGTTTAGGATGTTTGTTGCGTACACATTTTCTTAAGAAATCAAGTCTAAATACAGGATAAGACAGGGTTATTAATTAAATCCATTAAATTATACTTACTGTATTTCAGCGATAAAAGTAAATATTCCACATTTTTATTTAGTTTAAAGTAAAGTTAAACAATTAATTTAGATGTGTAACACAAGAAAAAAAAAACTCCTACTCTAGCACTAAATTCTTTGAGCACAAACAGGTGAATTGCTAAATACCTCCTCAATTGTAAAGTCGCTTGTACAAAAGCGTCTGCTAAATGACTATAAATGTATGTAAATGTGGGATAGATCACCTAAAACCAAACATTCTATCATCATTTAATCTACCTTCACCTGTCATAAACCTGTTTGAGTTTCTATCTTCTGTTGAGCACAAAAAAAGATACTTTGAAAAATGTCGAAAACCGTTGACTGCTATAGTATTCATTATAGTAGTATTTAACATAATGAATTTTACGCAGGACGCCACGGTGGCGCAGTGGGTAGCACGATAGCCTCACAGCAAGAAGGTCGCTACTTTGAGCCTCAGCTGGGTCAGTTGGCATTTCTGTGTGGAGTTTGCATGTTCTCCCAGTGTTCACGTGGGTTTCCTTCGGGTGCTCCTGTTTCCCCCACAGTCCAAAAACATGCCGTATAGGTGAATTGAATAAACTAAATTGTCTGTAGTGTATGTGTGTGAATGAGAGCGTATGGGTGTTTCCCAGTGTTGGGTTGTGGATGGAAGGGCATCCGCTGCGTAAAACAGATGCTGGATAAGTTGGCAGTTCATTACGCTGTAGCGACCCATGATTAATAAAGGGACTAAGCCGAAAAGATTATGAATGAATGAATGAATGAATATTATGCAGCCCTTTTTTTTGAGGGAGATGCTAATGGTCTAATCCGATTCAATGATCTATGCTAAGCTAAGCTAAAAGTGCTCCCATCAGCACATAAAAATGGCAAAACACAACACGATGATTAAAATATGGAACAAAAATGTAAATAAATATAGAAAAAAATGAATAAATAGAAGTATTATTTGCCAGACGGTGTTATTAAACAGGCATAAAAAGCAGCACAAAACTAACTTACTAAAATAATAATTAGCTAACACTGAAAAAAGTTATTTAATTTTATAATTGTTTCTTTAAATAAAATGAGCGCTGGCTGAAATATATAAAAAAATAAATTAAAATTATAATATAAAAATATAATATAAAAATTTTACTTTTATTTCAGTTTGTTGCCAATTAATTTAACTTAATTGAAATATTTAATCCATGTTTATGGTCGTTAAAGTCTAAGTGGCATAAAAATGTACAATATTTATTTTGCTAGCGCACATTGTTATAATTTAGGTGGAAAATTCATCCATGGAAGTTAATCCACTGGAAAAAATATGTTTGTTTTGGTAATCTCTAATCAAAATGTGACCATTTGTTTAGCATTTGGAGTGACAATCCTTCTCTGATGATGTCAGTTTGACGGCTTCAGTCACAATATTCTTTACCACGTCCCTCTTACCGTTAGTTTGCTATCAGGCAACGATGCGGAAATGCAAGCCCTGCCCCTACTCAGAATTTAATTTCAGTTGGAGTTAAATCAACATTCTGAAATAAAATTCTCAGCAATTTCTGTTTTTTAAGTTAAGTGTAATAAAATGAAATGACATAGGGAAAAAGTATTGAACACATGAAGAAAGGGAGGTGTAGAGGCAGTAAAAGCCCAGACAGCAGCTGAAATCTCTCAGTAGTTAGTCAGCAACCCTCTGCCCTTCATCATTGTATATGTATATCAGCTGCTTCAGTACAACATCCACATTAGCAGGATGATGAAGATGAAATCAGGGTGGACATTTTCAGCAAGACAATGATCCAAAACACAGCCAAGGAAGCTCTCAAATGCTTTCAGTGAAAGAAAAACAAGCTGTGGAATCTCCTGACTTGAAGCCGATAAAAAATAAAGATCAGATTTGATAGATGAGACCCACAGAACCATCAAGATCTTTACACTTTGTTGATGTCTGTGATAAAATCACACCTGAGCAAATGTGACTTCATTCTCCATATGAGAGGCGTCTTTAAGCTGCCATCACCAAAAAAGCCTTTAATATAAAGAATTAAATCCATTTCAGTAGTTCAGGACTGTCTCCTTGTGTCATTTCATTGTTATTACACAGAACTCATTTTTCAGAATTGTTTTGTTTTGTTTTATTTTTATGTGTGTGCTGTTTGGGTTTTACCAAGCCTATTTTTTGGGTTTAATTCTATGTCAACAGCTCCTTTAGAAATATTATTCCCAGGAAAAAATTCTCCCCGCTGTATCTATCCTAAATAGTATTCAAAAATTTAATCCAATGTTACCCAGATGGTGTACTATTTCCAGATCCATGGCTGCTTTCGAAATCACCTACTACGCGAGTAGGTACTACATTTGAATTTGAATTTACTGCACGACCGTGCTATTTGTCATTATCATGTGACCTACCTGCATAATTTGTGTTGCTTTACTCCCATTCATGAATTCTCCCAGGTGGCATCATGGGATAGCATAACGTCCATTGGATGCGCACTAAAGAATCTTGCCGGAAGTAAAGGGTCAGCACGTCATAATTTTACAATGTACAATGCAATCCTGCATTAAGATCTATGTTGATCCTGGACAGGGGCGGACTTAATGATTTGGGGGCCCTAACCAATTCCAGGTATGGGGCCCAGGCATTGAAACTCGAAACACTCTCTCTCTCTCTCTCTCTCTCTCTCTCTCTCTCTCTCTCTCTCTCTCTCTGTAGATATTTATATAGATGAAGTCAGAATTATTAGCCCCCCTTTGAATTTTTTTTGCTTTTTAAATATTTCCCAAATTGTGCTTAACAGAGCAAGGAAATTTTCACAGTATGTCTGATAATATTTTTTCTTCTGGAGAAAGTCTTATTTATTTTATTTTGGCTAGAATAAAAGCAGTTTTTAATTTTTTATTTTTTTTCATTTAAGGGTCAAAATTATTAGCCCCTTTAAGCTATATATTTTTTCGATAGTCTACAGAACAAACCATCGTTATACAATAACATGCCTAATTACCCTAACCTGCCTAGTTAACCTAATTAACATAGTTAAGCCTTTAAATGTCACTTGAAGCTGTATAAAAGTGTCTTGAATATCTAGTCAAATATTATTTAACAAAAATTGGGGAAAAAATAAACAGGAGGCAAATAATTCAGGAGGCTAATAATTCTGACTTCAACTTTCTTTGTAGATTTTTATATATATTTTAATAAACTGCATGTTAAAAATATATTTTAAGTGGAACTTTAATTTTCTTAATGTAAAATTAATTATATATTTTAATATTTCCATGCGCAGTATATAAGGAACATTGCACTATTCAAAAGGGCCCCCGGTTTTGAAAGGAAGTAATAATCAGTGGTGTAAAGTAACTAATTACAAATACTCAAATTACTGTAATTCAGTAGTTTTCATCAGGAGTTGTAATTTATTGAGTAGTTTTTAAAATGTGTACTTTTACATTCCCTTGAGTACATTTTTAGTGCAGTATTGGTACTTTTACTCCAATACTCTACTTCAACCTGCAGTCACTACTTTATTTTTTCTTGTCTATGGGGATTAGAAAAATCAGACCTGTGATTCCTGTCCTATTAAATCCCACATAGAAGGTAAATCACATCTTAATGAACTACCTTAAGACATGGGCGATTTATAATTGCAGCAAACTGTTTGGAAGAATTAAAAGTGTTCAAGAAGATGTCCAAAATCTTTACACGCATTGGCTCAGAGAGTGTTTACATGCATGTCACTGATGAGAAGATGACGGATATTTACTGTATGATGACCGAAATGACCTTAAACTCCCAGCAGGCACAAGACATCAACATGACGTCAGATTGATGTTGTACTCCAACGTTGTGGAGACGTTGCATTTTGTTTGGAAATGAAAATCTGGTTGACGTCAGAACTTAAAATCAACCAAATATCAATGTCTAACGATGTTACAGCTTGATGTTGTGTGGATGGTACCACGGTACCACTATGATGTCTAGCAGATGTTGAATTTTAGTTGCCATACCTCACGAATAAATGTCGGTATTCGACATCAATATGACATTGGTTGTATGTATAAATACATGTTGTATTTTGGTCACTTTCTAATACAACCTAATATCAACCAAATATCAACGTCATTTTAAGTTGTTGTTGGACATCAAAATAATGGTATCCTTAGACAGTGGCTAGACATTGAATTTTGGTCACCTGACATCACAACCTAAATATAACCTAATATCTTACAACGTTGTGTGCCTGCTTGGCAATAACTAAATGAACTACAGAATGTGACGTTTACACACATCCACAAATTAGATGTAAATGCATCAGCTTTTTACAGCGTAATACTTACTACTCACTACTCTTGAGTACTTTTGAAAGGGCTAGTTTTTACTCGTACTTTGAGTAATATTCAAAACAGATACTTTAACTCTACTTGCACTACATTTTTAGGCAAGTAATGGTACTTTTACTTAAGTATGATTGTTCAGTACTCTTTTCACCACTGGTAATAACATTAAAATATTACTGGTTATAGACAGATTTTACAGCATATGATAGAAGATTTAGAAATGAGCTATATGATTAATTTAGGCAATTCTTGGCATTGGTCGGGGCCCCCTAATTTCCTGGGGCCCTAAGAGTCTGATTCTGGAACATCATTTTTGTTGGGAAATGTAATCCATACCTATTCTCTACCCCTAAACCCAACCATAAGAGGGGAATAATTGTTGGATAACAATCATGTAGAAGTGCATAAACCTAACAGTAAGATTAAACTTAACATAAACAGTAAACATATCCCTATATTCTGATTGGCTGATTGGAATGTTGTTCCAGGATCAACATAGATGTTAATCCAGGAACATGTTCTACATGCTGAAATCAAATGGCGTAGTAGGTCATCAGGGCACTTCTCGCATACTGTTTTTCCAATACTGTGAATTCAGACATAGGCTACTATTTGTTAAGCTGTTAGCATACTATAGGCTATAGTATGGAAGTATGCGATTTTGGACGCAACCCATGCTTATTCTAACTGCTATTGCCCACAATACACTTCATATTGGACGTGCATACGATTAGAAGTAAACATGGGTAAAAAAAGTGTTAACAAACTACAAACATGGTGGTTTAAAGTGGAGAGAAAAGCAGCAGTAGGCTAATAGTGTCTTAGTTTGTACCAGTTAAATAAAATTTCAATAACTAAGAAACAGGAAACACATACAGCTAAAACATGGGTTAGCATGTGAGCTAATATGTGCTGCGCTTCAAACCTAACATCAAGACTCTATTAAAATACAACTCAATAAAAATACACACTCAAACATCATCAATGACAGACAGAGGAAAGATTTCAACTCTTCAAAACGAATCATTCAGCGCATTTTAAGCCATCCGTCAAAGCTACGTCAGCTAGCATGACCGCAATCATATCTTTATGTTCATGATAAATATTACTGTCATCTCCACGACAACAATCGCTCACGTCGCCATTTTAATGAGAGACAATTAATATTTATTCCGTTTCTGTCGGCGACTAAAGCGTTTCATATTCCAGACATTTTGTGCGGGATAAATCACGACCTCGCTCATATTCAGAGCTATAAAGCGGCTCTTGCTGGAAAAAGCCACGCTGCGCTTCAGGCAACTTAATTGTGCCGTGGTGAAAAAAATGAGGCAATTCATCCATTAGTTTATAAAGGCTTTTCCCTGGAGACACCAGAGAGTGATTTAAGGTCAACGACACTGATTCCCTATATGTGTTTTTTTTCCTCACACTCGCTCTCTTTGTTTGAAGGGTAGCACCGCTAACACGCTAACATCAGAAAGAAGCCCCTGCACGACATGTCATTGATTTTTTTGCAGGTAAATTGGATCGGTTTTGAATATTGGGTTATATATTTAGTGGGCGATATTTCATAGCAAGACTATTGAAAATGTTAAAATGAATGTTTGTAATATCCGTGCGCTCTGGTTTGGATTTTGTCGGGTGATCCAGACTGGTTTGGATCAATGTCACTTCAGTCCTAGAAAATATAGAGCGTAGAGCGATCTAAAATGAATAGATATTCATGAGTTCAGCTTTTGTTTTATAAAATGTGCTTGAATTTCATAGCTGATGTGCTTTTTATCACTTTTTTGAGACCTCTTGTCATATTTTTAAATGATGTTAAAACTGTATTCCACAGGGATGCGTTTTAATGAAATTATAATTAAATGTATTTTAATAAAATATTTAATTTTAGTGATATATTCCATAGGGGCGACAAGGTGGCTCAATGG
Organism: Danio aesculapii; assembly: GCF_903798145.1. Lineage (NCBI taxonomy): Eukaryota > Metazoa > Chordata > Actinopteri > Cypriniformes > Danionidae > Danio > Danio aesculapii. Next base: position 10,957,116 of record NC_079458.1, read on the forward strand.
TTAGCACTGTCGACTCACAGCAAGAAGGTCGCTGGTTTGAGTCTCGGCTGAGTCAGTTGGCATTTCTGTGTGGAGTTTGCATGTTCTCCCCATGTTGGCGTGGGTTTCCTCCAGGTCCTCTGGTTTCCCCTACAGTCCAAAGACATGCGTGATAGGTGAATTGAATTAGCAAAATAGGCTGTAGCGTATGTGTGTAAATTTAATTTTACGTATTCGACAGAGATGTATTTTAGTGGGATTATAATTTTATTAAAATATTTAATTTTAATGATATTCCATATTTATATTTAAATAAAAATATAAAAGTATATATTTAAATGATGTTGAAACTATATTTAATGTTATGTATTTTGCAAGGGATACCTTTTAATGGTATTATTATTAAACATATTTTATTAAAATGTATAATTTTAATGAAATTTTCCATATTAAAATATAAATAAAAAAAATATGGAATTATATATTTAAATTATGTTAAAAATATATTTAACGTTATGTATTTAGCAAGGATACGTTTTAATAGAATTAAAATTAAATGTATTTTATTGAAATGTATCAATTTATTCAAATATTACATTTTTAAATATAAATAAAAAATCATCAGTATCAATGGTTATTTATTTAACTATTTATTTAATTATTTATTTAATTTTAAATGGTAAATACATTGAAACATTAATAAATAATCCAAAAATACCTCAAATGTATACACTCACCGGCTACTTTATTAAGTACACCTTATTAGTGCCGGTTTGGACCTTATTTTGCCTTCAGAACTGCTTTAATCATTTGTGGCAGAGATTCAACAAGGTACTGGAAATTCCTTAGAGATTTTGGTCCATATTGACATGATAGCATCACGCAGTTGCTGCTGATTTGTCGGCTGCACATCCATGATGCGAATCTTCCGTTACCCCACATCCCAAAGGTGCTCTATTGGATTTAAATCTGGTGACTGTGGAGGCCATTTGAATACAGTGAACTCATTGTCATGTTCAAGAAACCAGTCTGAGAGGATTCACGCTTTGTCACATGGCTACTTCCAGCAGGATAATGCATTAAGAAGATGGGTACACTGTGGTTATAAAGGGATGGGCATGGTCAGCAACAATACTCAGGTAGGCTGTGGCGTCGACACGATGCTCAGTTGGAACTAATGGGCCTAAAGTGTGCCAAGAAGATATCCCCTACAAAATTACACCACCATCCCCAGCATGAACCATTGATACAAGGCAGGATGGATCCACTTTCATGTTGTTAATGCCAAATTCTGACCCTACCATCCGAATGTCGCTGCAGAAATTGACACTCATCAGACCAGGGAATGTTTTTCCAATCTTCTGTTGTCCAATTTTGGTGAGCCTGTGTGAATTGTAGCCTCAGTTTCCTGTTCTTAGCTGACAAGAGTAGCACTCGGTGTGGTCTTCTGCTGCTGTAGCCCATCTGCCTCAAGGTTGGACGTGTTGTGCGTTCAGAGATGCTCTTCTGCAGACCTCGATTGTAACGAGTGGTTATTTGTGTTATTGTTGTCTTTCTATCAGCTGGAACCAGTCTGGCCGTTGTCCTCTGACCTCTGGCATCAACAAGGCATTTGGACCCACAGAACTGCTGCTCACTGGTTATTTTCTCTTTTTTAGACCATTTTCTGTTAACCCTAGAGATGGTTGTGTGTGAAAATCCCAGTAGATCAGCAGTTTCTGAAATACTCATGCCAGCCCATCTGGCACCAACAATCATGCCACGTTCAAAGTCACTTAAATCACCTTCCTTCCCTATTCTGATACTTGGTTTGAACTGCAGCAGATCATCTTGACCATGTCTACATGCCTAAATGCATTGGGTTGCTGCCATGTGATTGGCTGATTAGACATTTGCGTTAACGAGCAGTTGGACAGGTGTACCTAATAAAGTGACCAGTGAGTGTATGATTATAATTAAGAGGATGTGCCTCTTTCTAGCTTATTTATGAATAATTTACATAATAAATGAATATAATTTAGTTGAATGTTTATAATTATTTATATAGAGATTTAAATTGATATTACATAATAAAAACATGGAATACAGTATATATCAAATATGAATAAAACACATATTAAATATAATAAATACAATAAATAGTACAACATTTATTTATTTATTTATTTAAAATGTTAAATATTTAAAAGATTTTTAATGTTTTAAATATCAAATATGCTTAAAATATATCTAAAACAAATATTCTTTTTAATGAAATGTTAAAATATTTAAAAATGAAATTATGACTACATAGTATAATTTATGATTTTTAAATCTCACACATTAATTAATAAATAACTTACAAATAAGTAGAAAAAGATCCATTTGAGTTTAATATATCATATTTTGTGTTATTTTAAAACATCTGTGATAGCAGAATTATGGTTGCAAATCTATTTCACATCATGTGCCAGATGGTAACCGGCTGATGCAATATGATACAAACTGAAGCTCATGAATGTGCCATCTTTCCTGGCCACAGCAGCTTGTCAGGACATTTTAAGATAGGAAATCTCATCAGCATGACCTTTCTGTTGACTAACTAAAACACGCTTCCTTCCGGACACACTTTCTCAAGTTTTTAATACGCTCAGAGCCACAAGGCTAAAGTGTGTGGAGAGCAGGACAACAGACAGACAGTGGGAGGAAAACAGAGCTCGTGACAGGCCATCACAGCTGATTCAACCCACATACACACACACAATCATACACTCAAGCACCCACAAAAACACTCACATTCCCTCACACACACACACACACACACACACACACACACACACACACACATACATGAACAGTCACACACTGAAGCAGTCACAGACACACACGCTCACACCTTTATACACTTACTGGCCATTTTATTAGGTACACCTTACTAGTACCGGGTTGGACCCCCTTTTGCCTTCAGAACTGCCTTAATTCTTCGTGGCATCGATTTAACAAGGTACTGGAAATATTTCTCAGAGATTTTGGTCCATATTGACATAATAGCATCACAGTTGCTGTAGATTGGTCAGCTGCACATCCATGATGCGAATCTCCTCTTCCACCACATCCCAAAGGTGCTCTAATGGATTGAGCTCTGGTAACTGTGGAGGCCATTTGAAAACAGTGACCTCATTGTCATGTTCAAGAAACCAGTCTGAGATGACACACTTTATAACAAGGTGCATTATCCAGCTGGAAGCAGCCATCAGAAGATGGGTACACTGTGGTCATAAAGGGATGGACACCAACAATAGTCAGCAACAATACTCAGGTAGGCTGTGGCTTTGACATGATGCCCAATTGGTACTAATGGGCCCAAAGTGTGCCAAGAAAATATCCCCCACACCATTACACCACCACCAGCAGCCTGAACTGTTGATACAAGGCAGGATGGATCCATGCTTTAATGATGCTGATGTTAAATTCTGACCCTACCATCCGAATGTCGCAGCAGAAATCGAGACTCATCAGACCAGGCAACGTTTTTCCAATCTTATATTGTTCAATTTTGGTGAGCCTGTGTAAAATGTAGCCTCAGTTTCCTGTTCTTAGCTGGAGTGGCACCCTGTGTTGTCTTCTGCTGCTGTAGCCCATCTGCCTCAAGGTTGGACGTGTTGTGTGTTCAGAGATGCTCTTCTGCATACCTCGGTTGTAACGAGTGGTTATTTGAGTTACTGTTGCCTTTCTATCTGCTCAAACCAGTCTGGCCATTCTCCTCTGACCTCTGGCAAAGTCCCTTTAAGACAAGTCATTTCACTCGGCGGCCATCTTTGAAAGAGGCAACATGCTCTGGCATTCTGTTTGAATAAGGAAACATCAAATTCTCCAAAATTGCTTGCCAAGCTTTTGATTGAATTTCATATTAGGAATCACCAATAAAATTAAACTCAAAATGTCTCATAAGTTTCATTTCTAAACGTCAGAATCACACAAAATCTGCAGAAACTCACGTCTGGCCTGAGCCCCTTTCCCAGAGTTTCGTCTGCCTATAGCAATCGATGATTGGCTTCTGTACTCGAAGGCGAGCTTTATTCGCCATATTGACTGGTACGCTTTTCCACATTCACAACAATGTGAGTGACATGTCGTGTGAATTCTATAGGCTTCTGGCTTCAACATGGCATTTGCGCCCACAGAACTGCTGCTTACTGGATATTTTCAATTTTCGGACCACTCTCTGTAAACCCTACACATGGTTGTGCGTGAAAATCCCAGTAGATCAGCAGTTTCTGAAATACTCAGACCAGCTTGTCTGGCACCAACAACCATGCCATGTTCAAAGTAACTTAAAACACCTTCCTTCCCCATTCTGATACTCAGTTTAAACTGCAGCAGATCTTCTTGACCATGTCTACATTCCTAAATGCATTGAGTTGCTGCCATGTGATTTGGCTGATTAGAAACTTGCGCTAGGTAGCAGTTGGATAGGTGTACCTAATATCATGTAACATTGATTTCTTGCAAATAACCCAGAGATGTGTTTGGCAGTCGATAACAATAGATACTCTGAGCTTGTACACTTCTGAAAATAAATCACTTTTCTGAAGTTACCATAAATTGAAGGCCTTGGGGGCTATAGCTGCTTGCGTCCATGCAAATTGAGGGGTGGGGGAAACAAGTTATTTTGCATCTTCAAAACCTGATTTTGGCTAAGCAGACATTTCGAGATGCCAGCTGTGTTTTGGCCCAAAGACAAGCACATCATATCTCAGTTTCTGTGCTAAAACGAGCGAGGGCTTTTATAATTCTTGCCCTGTAGAGGGAAGATCTGCTTTTCACATCCAAACTACAGGCCCTCCGCATTGGCATATGGGACGCCCACACAGGCCCACGGCATTCTGGGCCAATTAAACAGTATTACTCTTAAATTTGATAATAGAGTGATTTTTGTGTTTTTATGTATCACAATAGCAAGAAAAGTGTGTTATGAGATCAAATCTTGATTAGTGATTTGCTTCAAAGTGAACTGCAAATAAAGCATGTGCTAATGAATGCAGCTCTATGCAGAATTCTGAAAGCGTTGTTTATTATTAGCAACATCAATGGGCGTTAAGGGATATTTTGTGGAATGTTTGCAACTAGGACTTCCATAGTAGAAAACTGCCATGGATGTCAATGGCTACCAGATTTCAATGATCTTTAAAGTAGTTAAAAATATAGAAATAATGCCAACAGGTAAATATATTTATGTATTTGGTAAACACTGTACATTAAAATCAATCAAATAAAATATTCCAAATAACTGTTATGTATATTTGTATATATTATTATTATTATTACCCCCCCCCCCCTTCGATTTATTATCTTTTTTTTTCCCAAATGATGTTTAACAGAGCAAGAACATTTTCACAGTATGTCTGATAATATTTTTTCTTCTGGAGAAAGTCTTTTTTGTTTTAATTTCGGCTAGAATAAAAGCAGTTTTTAAACCCAATTTTAAGGTCAAAATGATTAGCACCTTTAAGCTATATTTTTTCGAATGTCTACAAAACAAACCATTGTTATACAATAACTTTCCTAATTACCCTAACCTGCCTACTTTATATATATTACCCAATTCACCTATACCACATGTCTTTAGACTTGTGGGGGAGACACTTTAGACTTGTGGGGGAGGCCCCACCTGGAGGAAACCCACGTGAACACAGGGAGAACATGCAAACTCCACACAGAAATGCCAACTGACCCACCCGAGGCTCGAACCAGCGACTTTCTTGTTGTGAGGTGACCGTGCTACGCACTGCACCACCACGTCGCCTTTTGAATAATTTACATAATATATGAAGATTTTTTAAAAATTTTAAACAAACAATAAATTCAATATATTAATATCAATCAAAACATGTAATACATATGAAACACAAATAACCTACAATTAAAATGTATTATTCATTCATTCATTTATTTAAAATGTTACAAAAATGTACAAGTGAAAGTGTACAATTTTTAAAATGGATGATAAATGACATTATAAAGTTTCAGGAGATGTTAAATGGAGGTAAGTAGAAGTCAAACAAACAGAATGTTAATTGTTTTTGATTGAACTACCTCTTTAAGCACTTTTAACAGCTCTAAGGCTTGTAGCCAATCACACATGGTTCTGGTGAGCTTTGGAATACTATGGCCAATCACAAGAGTTTAGTTTAGTCATTGTTGAAAATGTTGAAGTTGTTCTGGCTCATGAGTTCTCTCAACATAAACAATGTAAGTAAAACTCAACTCAACTCAATTTATTTCTCGAGCACTTTCAACAAAACACAATGGGTACCAAAGTGCTGTACTTAAAAACACATAATACATGTAAACATACAAGGAACCAAAATATATAAACTTACAACACATGATTAAAAGCTAAAGAAAATAAGTTATGAAAAGCTTAACGAAAATAAAAGATTAATTTCACAGCTTTCTGTGTGGTTATAAAGAGAGGTTTTGCTTAGTTTGCGCTTGAGTCATGGACTGACATGTTATTTCCCCCCAAATAGCCAAATTGCACAAAAAAAGAAGTTTAATGATGGTAAAATGCAGCAGTTTAACCACCAATATTCACAAAGATCTGCTGAAGATCCAATTTATGTGTGTGAATATGACAAATAAACATTGAGGTGTCCTGCTAACATGTTTCTAAAATAAATAGGCATGTTGTTGGCATCTTTAGCATGAATTAGCATGTTTCTAATGTTACTTAGAATGTTGTTAGCATGACTTAGCATGGCACTAGCATGACTTAACATGTAGCTAGCATGCTGTTAGGTACTTGACATAAAATTCCCCCGAAAATCATCCAAATATCAAAGGTTAATTTCTGAATGTGGAGGAGACAGTAGCTTGTAGCAGCTTGAAATAATGTTGATTCAGTTCCATTCAGTAGCAGCATTATTAAACTTCATTTTATTCAGCTAGAGGCGATCTAAAGGACAGAAATCTATTAGAGTAACACAATTGAATTTGATTCAACTCAATTAAATAAAATTAGCATCAGAAGTATTTCATGCATAATACAAATCATTAGTTGTGGTTGTGTTTGAGAAGATTCCCCCAAAATCAGTAAAGTGTTTCTAGTGTCCAGAAAATCGCTATATAAATGTAATGAATATTAATTGTTATTAAAGATGTGGGCGGAGCTTTTGAGAATTGTAGATAACTACTGGCCCTCCAGGCTTAGTTTTCACTGCTGTGCTGGAAGACACTCACTCACTCTCTCTGCTTTAGAGCGTCGATGACTTGGAAATCTTTTTCCATTCCTTTCATTTTTATAACATGCGCAATGTTCTGATTCTTCATTTATTTCAGCAGGGGTGAAGAATGGGGCTGTAAAGTCGTGGTGGCAGTGCTGCAGTCCTGTGCAGCTCCCCTGAGCAATTCCACAGCCTCTCTAACACACAAGCAGCATTTCATGAAGAGAAGGTGGGTTTACTGTTGCCAGAGGCAGAGAGAGGGGGGGGGGCTTTTTCCTTCCCCATGGTTGTGAGATATCAGAAGGACCACTGGAAGAAAAAGAGAAAGAGGGACTCCGAATGAAGTCTCCATTCCCACAGAGCCCCAAACATTTAAATAGCCAGAAAAATTCTGTGAAAATGTACGGCTTTGGCTGTTCTGCAGGGGTCTTTACTGGGACTGCATGTGGAAAAATAAAAACACCGTGTGCTTCACTTGAATTAAATCAAAGGAATTGTTCATACCATAAAAATGGCTACATTTAGTCAAAATGGTTTGACTTATTGATAAAAAAAGCATTATTAAAACTTTTTCATTAGATTTTTCATTAAAAAACAATGAGAATTGCACAATGTTTTGAGGTTGTTTACATCTTGGATGACCTTAGAAAGAGTTAATTTATAGCAAAATATTCGGTGAACTATTCCTTTATATTTTTATTCAGTCATTCATTCATTTTTTTCTGCTTATCCGGGGCAAGAACGTGGGGGCAGCAGTCTTAGGAGAGAACCCCAGACTTCCCTCTTCCCAGACACTTCCTCCAGAGGATCCTGAGGCATTCCCAAGCCAGCTGAGAGATAAAGTCCCTCATGCATGTCCTGGGTCTTCCCCGTGGCCTCCTCCCGGTGGAACATGCCTGGAACACCTCCCTAGTTAGGCATCCATGACGCATCCGAAACAGATGCCTGAACCATCTCAGCTGACTTCTCTCGATGTGGAGTAACATGGCTCTACTTCAAGCTCCTCCTGGATGACAGAGCTCCTCACCTTATCTATAAGAGTGCGCCCTGCCACCCTGCGAAGGAAACTCATTTTGGCCAACCCAAAGCTCATGACCATAGGTGAGAGAAGGAACGTAGATTGACCGGTAAATCGAGAGCTTTGCCTTTCGGCTCAGCTCCTTCTTTACCACAATGGACCAATACATTACTGCTGCCGCTGCACCAATCCACCTGTCAATCTCACGTTCAATCCTTCACCTCACTCATGAACAAAACCCTAAGATACTTGAACTCCTCCACCTGGGGTAAGGACTTTCCTCCAACTTGGAGATGGCAAGCCACCTTTTTCTTGTGGAGCACCATTCCTCAGACTTGAAAGTGCTGATTCTCATCCCAGCTAAAGGTCCATGTCTGATGAAGCCAACAAAACAACATCATCTGCAAATAACAGACTGGACCCCCTCCGGCCCAAGGCGGCGCTATGAAATTCTGTCCATAAAAATTATGAACAGAACCGGTGACAAAGGCAATGAGGTCATTGAGGTTATGAGCTTGTTTTTTTATTATTTGTATTTTTCGAGGGAACTATTGCTTTAAGAGAGGAAGGCAAACACAATTAAATCAGTGAGTAAATCACAGTCGAGTGTGAATATTCAGTTGCTGTCGATCGAGAGTCTGTTAACTCCACACGCAGGCTGAGAAATGGCTCCATTTAAGCTGATGATTGAGGCTTTCTTTTTTTGATTGTGAATGCTAAAAACAACAGGCTTCTTATTTTACATCTAACATTTTGAACAACATTTTATTTATTTTTTTCATCCTTCAGCAGTTGATTATAGTGAGAAGAGAAGTACTGCTATTATATTTGACTTGCTTTTTCAGGTCATATTAACCAAGAAAGTGATTTTGCCCTCTGGTGAATCAATGGGCATCGAATGAGATGGGCAACCTTCATTTCCTATTTCTGCCTTGTGCATATAAATCACACAGATGTTGTTGTACCCTTGACATGATGCACTTGTAGATGACTCTTTTTCGTTTTGCTGTGTTGTGACATTATTTGGAGCTGATCAGTTGATTAATGAATGTGTATTAAGGCAATAGTACAGCCTAAAATTTGAATTTACTAACTATATTTACAAAGGGACTGAGCCAAAAAGAAAATGAATGAGTAAATGAACTATATTTACTTACCCTCAATGGGTTCCAAATGTTTGTTTTTTTTCAGTTGAACGCAAAAAGAAGATATTTTGAAGATTGTTAGAATCCTGTAGCTTTCATATTAGGAAAAACAAATACTATGGAAGTTACTGGATTTCAACATTTTTCAAATTGTCTTCTTTTGTGTTCAACAGAAAAAAAGAATATCAAATGTGAACTATTCCTTTAACACTTAAACTTTATATTACTACATTTTATAGACTGGTTTTTCTTTTTTGTCATTTAATAGTTTAAGTTGAACTAATTGTACATAATATTGTATATTGCAATGTGATATTTTATTATTTTAAACTTTTACATCACAAATGTAATCCCAGTGTAATTTTTATGTTTTATCAATTATTAAAACAATATTTTGAGATTATTTTTAAATGAAATTATTTTATTTATGTTTGTTACTTACATTTTTTTTATTTTTTTTATTTGTTGGTTTCATGCATCTAGATTTTTATATAAATTTATTTGATTCATTTAAAATATGGATGGATGGATGGATGGATGGATGCATAGATAGATAGATAGATAGATAGATAGATAGATAGATAGATAGATAGATAGATAGATAGATAGATAGATAGATAGATAGATAGATAGATAGATAGATAGATAGATAGATAGATAGATAGATAGATAGATAGATAGATAGATAGATATATAGATAGATAGATAGATAGATAGATAGATAGATAGATAGATAGATAGATAGATAGATAGATAGATGGACAGGACAGATAACGTGATCATTTCAAAGTAATTGAAGTCATGCCAAGACTTCATTTACAACTGTAAAGGTAAGATCGGTGTGTGAATCCTGTGTGTGTGTGTGAATGAGAAAGAGAGAGAGAGCAAGCAAGCAAGAGAGCACAAGCATCTGCTGTGGGGCTTTGTGTGTGTGTGTGTGTGTGTGTGTGTGCTTGTGTATGTGTGTGTGTACGTGTGTGTGTGTGTGTGTGTGTGTGTGTGTGTGTGAGTGAGAGAGAGCGCATCCGCCGTGGTGCTGTGTGAATCGCTTGTTATAGTTGTCTGTACAGTTAGCACACAGCTAGGTGTTTTTTGGGAGGCATATTTAATCGTTATACATTTTACAATCTTCCGTGGCCCAATATGTACCTGCGATGTGTATATAAAGAATGCTGATATGAGATATGAAACACAATCGGTAGTTGGCAAAAATATCGGGTCAATATGTTTGTAAATTTGGCGTTTGACTTTGAAAGATGCAGTGCCTCACCAGCCACAAACCTCACTACATGTCACTGATAGATAGATAGATAGATAGATAGATAGATAGATAGATAGATAGATAGATAGATAGATAGATAGATAGATAGATGGATAGATGGATAGATAGATGGATAGATGGATGTTGAATGCATGGTGTATGTCATTTCACACGATCACTAAATCATTAAACCCAGTATTACAGATGTGTTTACATTAAAGACACAATATTGTGTCTTATATTCCAGATGCATTCAGACCACATCATTCGATTTAATCTTCAGTGACTTTCCATTCATACTCTTGAACTTCGGTCATTTCGATATAGCAATCAGCATCTACACTACATTACAACAAGATGCGACAGACACACTATTAAGCTGCTAATACCCCATAAAAGCATCTTTCTGCTCCCCCTAATGTCCTGGAGTGTGGCGCACGCACACTCAATCTCATCCCATCTCAAATATAAAAAGCAGAAAATTCTCCTATAGCCCTCTTAAAAGGTTAACAACTTCCAAACAGTATTTGAACCCAGCCGTCCCGACTGTCTAGTCTGCAGGCCGATGTGCTGTTGTTTTCGGCTTCATGTTGATGTGTGGCATCATTTAAATGTGTGGGGTTCACCGGGAGGTCCTGCCATCCATTTTATGCTTTAGAGGCCTATTTGCTTAAAGGGGACATATTATACTTTTTTTATAAGACGCTAAATAAATATCTGGTGTTCTCAGAGTATGTATGTGAAGTTTTGGGCTCAAATTACCCCGCAGATCTTCTATTATAGCTTATCAAATTTGAGATTTTTTCAGGTGTGAGCAAAAACAAACTGTTTTTGTGTGTGTTGCTTCAAACGTAAATGAGCTGCTGCTTTACAGAAAAGGGCGGAATCTCATATGCTATTCTGACACTCTAGAAACAACAAAACAACAAATCTCACACAGCTAAAATGTCAGAAATGACCAGTAGTGTACTTAAAATGTTTAACCAGAGTTAGACAATAATGGAGAGGAAGGTGTTACAACTTTTAAACTGAAGCAGGCTGATTCTGAATGGTTAGTGAATGCATTTTGATTATTGCTAATAAATAGAATTGTAAAATGTATAATAAGTAATATATAGTGCATAAAAAAACTGTGTTTTTGACTTACATTGAAGGTATCCCGACATGTTTTTTGGATAAAGTTAACAATATAGTTTTGGTCTGTGAATGTGATCATTCATTCATTCATTTTTTTTCGGCTTAGTACTTTTATCAATCTGGGGTCGCCACAGCGGAATGAACCGCCAACTTATATGTTTTACGTAGCGGACACTGCTAAAAATGATTTTCTTACTTAGGTTTTTTGTCTTGTTTCTAGTCCAAATATCTAAAAATTCTTAAATAAAGAAGAAATTTCTAGACAAGCAAAACATACTGTCTTGTTTTCAGAAATATTATGCCAAAATTAAGTCAGTTTTTCCTCAAAACAAGCTAAATAATCTGCCAATGGGGTCAGTAAAATACTCTTATGTCAAAAGGAAAAACAAGATTATTTTGTTTATTATTATATATCAGCATTCAGTACATATTATAAGTATTACCTTTGCTTGAAAAGACCTGATCTAATCCTGTTTAAATGAAATAAGCCTGCTCCCGAGACTGGATTGAGATCCGGGATCAAATGATAACTTTTTTAAATACATTTTGATAGTTTAAATGGTTTTATTGTTGCTGAAATGACAGACGGGGTCAAAAACACTTTAACAACATTCTTTAGCACATCTCTTCAAAAATGAAGAGACTCAGATTTCAGGAGACTCTTATGTTTGTGAGTATATTCTGGCACAGACATTGTAAATCGCTGGTACTCTACAGTGAAGAAAACAGAAATGCACTGTAAAAAATGTTGGGTTCCACACAATTCCTGCATGTTTTCCCAACACAAATCGATTACATTAGCTTAATTGTTTTTACAATTTTAAGTAAACTCAACATAAAACTATTAAGTTATCCCCAAAACAAATGCAAGAATTGTGTTGATTCAGCTCATTTTAATTAAGTACTTTGAACAAACAGGATCAATTCTTTCTTAATGTGTGGCGACAGCACTGTGGGTGGAAACGTGCAGATTAAGGGGTGTAAATATAATAATCTGTTCCTACAACATTTTTTTTCAGAAAAAAATCTTATCAAAACAAGTTACTGGGTCATCCTTTTTCCCGTTTTCTGGGTTGACAGATACACTGACGAGCTCTTTAAAAGGTTAACAACTTCAAAACAGCATTTAAATCAAGCTGCCCCTGCCATCTGGTCTGCAGGCCGAAGTGCTGTTGTTTGGGCTTCACGTTGATGTGTGGCATCATTTAAATGTGTGGGTTCACCAGGAGGTCCTGCCATCCATTTTATGCGTTAGCAGCCTATTTGCTTAATACGAAAGAAACTTTTGAGCAATACGTTTTCCAGAGTATTTTTGGCCACAGCGGCAACAAAGCTATCCGTCATGTGCTTTTAAAAGTCAGCGTGCGCGAAATTGAACGGGAACAGAAAGGCCAAGCCATAACTAGCCCGTAAAGCAGAGGGCCAGCAAAACCTGAGCGTTTCAAGATGGTCAGATAAACAAGAGCAGACACCACAGTTTTACCGTGACATTTCCAGCTGCCGAATCGTAAAACCAGGAAGCTCTTCTGTTAAAGGCCACTCAGTTAAACTAAGCATTTGTTTATTCGGCAGGCAGTATATTCAACCCCCTAAAGCAACAGCGAGAACAGCCGTGGTTTAATCACATTCTCACTCCTGAGGACCGAGCAGCCGCTGCCATTATCTTGTTGGCACTACTTCGGGGTAATTGTGTCAGACTGCAGCATGAATTTGTTAGAATGTATCTGATTTGAGGGCTTCATTTACATCACATTACTTGGGCCACATATAAATGCATCCACACACACATGCACTCACACACAGCTTATATACTGTGTGAAAATAAACAGTTAAAGTCAGAATTATTAACCCCCCTTTCATTTTTTTTTCTTTTTTAAATATTTCCCAAATGATGTTTAACAGAGCAAGGAAATTTTCACAGTATGTCTGATAATATTTTTTCTTCTGGAGAAAGTCTTATTTGCTTTATTTCATCTAGAATAAAAGCAGTTTTGAATTTTTTAAAAAAAACATTTTAAGGTCAAAATTATTAGCCCCTTTAAGCTATATTTATTTTCGATAGTCTACAAAACAAACCATCGTTATACAATAACTTGCCTAATTACCCTAACCTGCCTTAACCTAATTAACCTAGTTAAGCCTTTAAATGTCACTTTAAGCTGTATAGAAGTGTCTTGAAAAATATCTAGTCAAATATTATTTACTGTCATCATGGCAGAGATAAAATAAATCAGTTATTAGAAATCAGTTATTAAAACTATTATGTTTAGAAATGTGTTGAGAAAATCTTCTCTCCTTTAAACAGAAATTGGGGAAAAAATAAACAGGGGGGCTAATAATTCAGGAGGGGGGGGGGTAATAATTTTGACTTCAACTGTATATAGTAAACTAATCTCCATATTAATTTGTATGTAAATGAACATCAACTTTTTTTATTTAATTAAAATCACTGTATAATATTTATTATAAATATCTGTCTTTTCATTCACTATTTTTCATTCACAAGTATGAGTTTTATTTTTTATTTAATTTTTTACATTTAATATTTACAGTACACTAACCTTTATGTTAATTTGTATATAAATGAGCATCAAAAATGTAAGATTTATTTAAAATCACTGTATATTTATTATAAATATCTGTATTTATTCACATTTAAGTATGAGATTTATTTTACACATTTTATTAGCAAATACAGTACACTAACCTTCATGTTAATTTGTATATAAATGATTTATTTCAAATCACTGTATATTATTTATTATAACATTTATAACATTTATTTATGAGTTTTATTTTTTTTTTTACACGTTTTATTAGCATAAATATTCATGTTAATTTGTATATAAATGAGCATCAACATTTTGTTGTATACACTGTATACACTGTATACATACATATATATATATATATATATATATATATATATATATATATATATATATATATATATATAATATCTTATAATACTATGTTATGTTCTAGGGCATCTGCTGCATAAAACATGCTGGATAAGTTGGTGGTTCATTCCGCTGTGGCAACCCCAGAATAATATAGGGACTAAGCCGAAAAGAAAATGAATGAATGAATGAATGTTATGCTCTCATGCATTTAATGAAAAGAATAGTGTAGTACAATGTGAAAATAGGACACTTAATAAGCAGAAATGATCAAATTTAGCATTAAAAGCATGAATGCGATGACAGTACTTGGCATTTTACTTCCTCATAATGTGACAAGCGTGCAGTGAAAGTGAGAACTCAGGTGGAACTGTGAGCCAGTTGTGTCTCACATTTTTCAACCCCTCTGGGTTTCAAGCTTCATTAATCAAAGAACAACACAGCGTATGAGCACAGAAATTAATCTTTTCTAATCACGCTGAATAAAGAAGCGTCCTGTTATATAGAGAAGGGGCTTTGGGTTGAGCAGGGAAACGGACTTTGCTTTGAACACTGGCGGAGTTTGATTAATTAAGACATCGTGAGTTGCTTAATTATCCATTTATTCGTTTATTTCATCTGTCATCAAAAACACAGGCTCCTCTCAATCATTTGTGCTGTAGGTCATTCAGTGAAGACTGTTGACTCAATCAATAGGAGGAGCTCAGAGCATCCGCCTGGCTTTTTCTTTCTCAATTTCTGCTGGTTGGACGATTCCAACACGACCTCTCCAACTGTTTTACGTATTGTCAGAAAAGTGGCTTATTCGTACAAATTCATTTCTGAAAACTTCCATTTTTAAAAGGAGGCGTACACCCAAACTCGACCCCTAATCCCAACCATCAGTAGAGAATGAGAAAATCATACTAAAATGTACAAATGAGATCATAAAATGAATGCGAATTACTGGCTAAATTAATAATGAATTGACGCAAGATTGCGTTGTATGCTTTAGATTTCCAGCAGATGCTTTAAAGCCTGGAAATTTCTACCAATTTACTTCACTGTGGAATTAAATGGAATTTCTAATTGAATAATTTAAATTTTATTGTACTTCCTTCTTGCAATTTCTCACTCATAGCAAACTAATGGAGAGGAGTGGTTAAAAGCCAAGCAGATCATAATGAATCTGTGGATTAAATGCCTAGGTATGATTCAAACAATATTGCAGAACAAACTGAAGTGATGTCATTTAAAACAAAATCCGAACACCGTTTTGGGTTCGGCAGTTCAAAATAGCTCACCAAAACTAATTTATTTGGGGAAGGTAAACGCCTTTGAGCTACCACTGTGGAACTCCATTCTCTTTTATGTGCGATTGAGTTGTATCTTTTATCCATGGAAGTCAGACTGGAACGGCATTCAATGCAACATTAGCAAGTTAGCAACACAAATTCACTGGAGAGTCTAGCTGGTACAGATGTATCCGCACCTGTAGAATCCTAGTTAAGCTTTTAAATGTCACTTTAAGCTGTATAAAAGTGTCTGGAAAAATATTTAGTCAAATATTATTTACTGTCATCATGGCGAAGATAAAATAAATCAGTTATTAGAAAAGAGTTATTAAAACTATTATGTTTAGAAATGTGTTGAAAAGAAATCTTCTCTCCGTTAAACAGAAATTGGGAAAAAAGTAAACAGGGGAGCTAATAATTCTGACTTCAACTATATGTATATATATATATATATATATATATATATATATATATATATATATATATATATATATATATATATATATATATATATATATATATATATATATATATATATATATATATATATATTTAATGATTAGCTCATGAAGACTTGTTTTCTCAGTGGATGCATTCTTCATTGTTTTTAACAAATTTCTCCTATTAGCGCAACAGTGTAATTTATATATCATATATTTGAGGCGTACTTTCAAAGGGGAATTTATACCATTAAGATAAATGCTATACACGGCAAAATTTAACAGATCGCATTAATCAGTCAAAATTCTTACCGTTAATCAGTAGAAAAAAATCTGAATCTGCAAAGATCACAGCTTCTCAAAAATCGAAAAACGGAATCGGTCAAGAAAAACGCAAATAAGCGCATCTTCAGAAATAACTATTTTGTGAGGTTGACAAAAAATGATGTTGTTTCATGTCTGCTAAGATTCGAAACACAGATCTGAATATACCACTGTGGTCGTATTTTGTCAAATTATTTTATTAAACAAATGCACATTTCTGGCTGGGGCGGCACTGTGGCTTAGTGGTTAGCACTGTCGTCTCACAGCAAGAAGGTTGCTGGTTTAAGTCCCAGTTGGGCCAGTTGGAATTTCTGTGTGGAGTTTGCATGTTCTTCCCGGGTTTGGCGTGGGTTTCCTCCGGATGCTCCGGTTTCCCCCGCAGTCCAAAGACATGCACTATATGAATGTGTATGTGTGTGAATGTGAGAGTTATGGGTGTTGCCCAGTATTGCTTTGCAGCTGGAAGGGCATCTGCTGCGTAAAACATATGCCGGAATAGTTGTTGGTTCATTCTGCTGTGGTGGCCGAAGAAAAACGCGTGAATGAATGAACAAATGTCTGGCTTTTAGAAGTGAAAAAACAAGATTGTAGTCTTTTAATGATTAATCATGCAACACTACTTATTGTGAGTTGATTCATTTAATCATCCTGCTTATTAATTATACATACATTTTGCACACTAGTATGTACGTCTTCGGACACAGTGTTTCTTTTACTGTTGAAGGCATAAAAATGTTGAGCTGTGAGTTGAGAAAGAGAGAGAGAGAGCTTTATTCCTCTGTGTCTACTGGCAGTCGAGAGCTGCCCATAAATCACCACAGGAACTGTCCTAGCATGATAGAGTCAAATTATTACAGCTAAACACACAAGTATGTGGAATGATTAAAGTGTCTGGGCTCTTCCAAGCTGAGATGGATGTTTGATTAATCACGGGCTTCTGTGGAGCCGGACAGAATTGTGAAACACAGCGCTGACTTCTGGTTCCAGCAGTCTGTCGTCTGAAGGGAGAAGCACTGCAGTGTATAAACATCAGCGCTGCACATTCATCGCACACTGCCACCGAACACTGTCAGAAGTTTGTCTTTTCCAGTCCTGCACGGAAAAGGACAAGGCCTGCTGCTCGTTATTTATGGAGGAAAAGCTAAATATTGAAAGGAAACTTCTCAATGGAAGATGTTGCAGTTATGTTTCGGCACATTAATCTATAGGACTTTTTTTTATTCTTTCTTTCCTCTATTTCTTATTGTAATGGCTTATGGGTCACTTAAACTGCCTGTGGAGAATTTTGAGCAGTGTAAAGACAGCAGTCAAGTCCTTTTAATGCACATTATGCCATCAAGTCTCATTGTTTGTGTTCTTCCCTATTACACTTCATTAGCTAATAGTTGTTTTGGTCATGAGTTACTGTCACTTGTTTCATTTTAAATAGCGCTTTTCTGGACACTCAAAGCGCTTTACACATTGGGGTAATCTCCTCATCCACCACTAATGTGCAACATTCACTTGGATGACGTGACGGCAGCCACATTCCACCAGTCCGCACACCAGCTAATTAGTGGAGAGGAGACATAGTGATGAAGCCAGTTTTGATATGGGGATGGTTAGGAGGCCATGATGAACAGAGGCCAGTGGGTAAATTTGGCCAGGATGCCAGGGTTAACCCCTACTCTTTTCGAAGGACATCCTGGTATTTTTAACGACCACAGAGAGTCAGGTCCTCGGTTTGATGTCTCATCCGAAACACGGTGCTCACTGAGCAGTATAGAGTCCCCTTCAATATACTGGGGCGTTAGGACCCACACAGAGCATAATTTGAGCGCCCCCTGCTGGTCTCACTAACACCACTTCCGTCATCATAGGTCCATTAGTCGAGTTTGACAGTTGCTCAGCCAATCAGCCGAAGGGGGACTTCTGTGCGCTATTTATGTTGCTCTGCAATAACACTTCCAGAGAGCTAGCGGGCAGTAGGCTTTTATGTTCCTCTGTGTCGTGTTTCTTTGCTGGTGTTTTGTTTTTTCTGAACGCTACCATAGTGTACAAGTAGCTAAAACTCAATTATTCAGAGGTAGAACGGGTGGACATACAACAACATTAATCATAAGGTAAACCCAAAACAACAGTTTTCATCTGGAGCTCCTTCATGAGACTCGACAATTGTAAACACATGCTCCATCGGACTCGTGGCTCTTAGCACCGCCCACTCTCACAGCTACCAAGCCGACCAATCACAGAGCTTGCGCTACGCATCATTGTGAAGTGCAGTTACATTTTTTGAGAGGTCAGCGTCTGCGTCAGCCACGGTAAGGGCTATGCGACCGCGCGAAGGCTGCGCCAGACCATATCCGAGCGCTTGACACAGAAGTATAAATCAGCCTTAATACGTTTCTGTTTAAAATCGCTTATTTTTCTCTCCGTTTTGTCTTTCCATCCACATTGAGACAGTGTTTTTAGGAAACGAAAACTTAACTTTTTCATATCTTTATCTTTTAAAAATGCTGTTTGTGTTGCAGTGTGGACTGTGAATATGGAAGCTTTCGAAAACGATGACGCATTTTCATGACCAATTCAGCTAGCATGGTGGACGACATTGCAAGGCAGATGTTTTGGATGCTGTCCACTTTGACAGCGTTATTAAAGATTAATGTCAAGATGTATATATTCCATTTTGCCTCTCTTCGAAGGATACAGAACTTTTACTGGGGGCTGTTGTTCAGTGCTGGAAGCAGACCACAGTTAGGACATTTTGCTGTGATGTTTCAAAGAGATGGAAAGTAAATAAACGGCAGGCTTATATGACACAGGTGAAAGTTTCATATGTCTGTGTGCATGTGCAGTACTGAAAGAAAGCGGCCAAGATGGCCAATCCACCCCTGAGCTAGAGTGTACTTTTGTTTGTTGTTTTGGCCTTTCCCCCTCCTAAAGCTACTTCAAAGGTTTGTTTTATCATTGTACATTTTTGTTAATAGTTTATCTTTAATTGTAATTAGTGTCATCACACTCACCCCAACCGACTTTAAACTTTTGCTCTCACCCCTAGACACTTAACATTTAGAACGTAAAAATACAATATATACATGTTTAGCTGTATACTCAGAAATTAATAATAATAAACAGGCATGGGACGATAACCGTTTTCAAGGTTTGGAAAAGTCAAGGTTTTAATACCGCCAAAACTTTTCTGTAATACTGCTCCTAAGGTATGTGTAAGATTTTTTATTTACATTTTTTTAAGGACAACAGTATCTTCAGCAGAAAAGATGTCGAAATCCAAAGATGCCTTTTTAAATTGTAAAGAAATATGTGTTTTTGAAACTAATGAAGACAGCAGAAGTCAATGATTCATTTGAATTATTCAGCCTGACATGTTTACTGTTACAAAATATGATAATCTTTAAAAAAATAAAATATATTGTTTTCAAAGGGGAAAAAAGTTTTTGTTTTTTACCCAGACATTTAAAAAGAATATATTTTAGAGCAGTAATCACAATACCATGATATCATGAAACCGTGATATTTTTATCCAAGGTTATCATACCATCAGAATCTTATACCGGCCCATGCCTAATAATAAATGCATATAGGAGTTTTGTACAGTGGCTGGGAGAGCTCAAATGCACTGCAAGTTGACAAAACACAAGAATAGATTAGACAGAATAGCCAGAATAGATTAATTGATTTGACAACATTGTTGGAGACACACTGAGTGTAAAAAAACAACAATATACAGGCAAAACAAACTGAATACTCTCGAATACTCTTCTGATGATACATTGAGGCCTTATGAAGCAAAAACAATCACTGTGCAAGAACATGGGTAGCAAAAAATAGGGTTAATAATAATGTTTTTCCTATACACTGTTAAGAATTTCCTGTAGAATCTACAATAACTTACTGGCAGCAGTTCGCCAGTAACTTACTGTAAATCAATTACAGCAAAAAATACTGTATTCACATTTACAGCACCATTTCTCTTGCTGTGTAAGTGTTGTACATCTTTACTGTTAAATATACAGTAATTTTCACTTACATTTTCCTTTGAGTTGTGTATTTAAACAGGTTAACGGGTTTATTTAAAAATAGTCCTCCCAAAATTATTATTTTTTTTTCTCATTCTCAAGTGATTCCAAACCTACATAGCATTCTTTCTTTTGCTGAACAGAAAGAAGACATTTTGATGAATGTTTGAAACTGGTAGCCATTGACATGCATAATAGGGAAAAATACTATAAACTATACACACCACAGAATATATGCTTTATATTTAACAGAAGAAACATGCAGGTCTGCAACAAGATTATTGTGAGTAAATGATGACTTGATCTTCATTTTTGGGTGAACTATCCCTTTGACTGCAGTTAGTATTGTTTGGAAGAGTTATTTTCCTGCAGTGATAACTTTTCTTTACTGTTGCCTTTGTGTGTTTATTTTTTGTGTGTGCCAAACCCAAGGAAACAATAATTGACCTCTGACTTTTAACAGCACCCTGCCTGTGGCAGCACTGGCCCATAGGTGAAAGTACGAACATTAAACTCCACAGACCCACTATTCTGCACACAGTGATTTTCCATGAATTTCCAGGGATCAATAAAGCACATTTATTTAACCATGTCAGAAACGAAAGCAGAGGAGCACTGAAAAGCCCAGAAGCAACGAATAGTGTCATTTGAGACAGAACATGCTTTTTGCCTCTAAGCTTCTATGCAAATACTGTGTAGACGTGTAAATAATGTGACCTCAGCTAGAGAAACAGTCTAGCAAAGATTGCAGATCTGAAAAAAATCAGGGCTTATGCAGCATTTAGAGCTAAATTTTGCACTCAATTCTGAATTCAGCAAAATAAAAAATAACAAATAAATGCAAAGGATCTCTGTTGTAAGTGATTTTTAAAGGCTCCTGTGATGAAAATCATCTTTTGTAAGCTGTTTAGACTGGTAAAGTGTGTTCACAGTCATATTGGGGTGATATAAACACAATAGGCAACGCAGTGGCGCAGTAGGTAGTGCTGTCGCCTCACAGCAAGAAGGTCGCTGGTTCGAGCCTCGGCTGGGTCAGTTGGTGTTTCTGTGTGGAGTTTGCATGTTCTTTTGCATGTTCTCCCTGCGTTCGTGTGGGTGCGTGTGGGTTCCTCCGGGTGCTCCGGTTTCCCCCACAGTCCAAAGACACATGGTACAGGTGAATTGGGAAGGCTAAATTGTCCGTAGTGTACGAGTGACTGAGTGTGTATGGATGTTTCCAAGAGATGGGTTGCAGCTGGAAGGGCATCCGCTGCGTAAAACATGTGCTGGATAAGTTGGCGGTGCATTCCGTTGTGGCGGCCCCGGAATAATAAAGGGACTAAGCCAAAAAGAAAATAAATGAATGAATAAACACAATAAGTGTCTTTTTTTAATTTCCTGGCATTAAAATAGGATCCAAATCCCTCCCATTTTGAGGCTGACCGCAACGTGATGTAGGAGTGCAATTTTCCCGCCCACTGATTCGATTGACAGCCGCCTATCATCATGTCTCTGTAGTAAGGCATATAATCATATTAACAATACAGGATGTGCACAAAGCAACTAGGATTAAAAGATCTGTTCAGCTCTCTGTGATCATCAATCATCATCAAATGTGATCAAGAATGAGTTTACAAGTTTAAAATGTTTTTAAAACAGTGTATGTTTGTAATGAATTACAGCGATTTTACCATCTTTACTTCATCACCACAGCCGCATGTCAGTACAATTATAAAAGAAGATGATTCAACCCCGGTTTGTGGACGTTAAATCAGGTTTATTTTGTGCATTAACATAACAGATATCCATACAGTAGTGGATATTAACATGTAGCCTGTCACATTTGCGTGCGAAACAGTGTGTGTCCGCTGTGTGTGTGTGTGCGCGTGAACTTTGTAATAACATTGTGTGTTACGCAACTCCACAACAAATACATCAAATAATAATAATTGGGAAAGTTGTTACTGTAGTATTTCTCCCAAATGTTACATGAGATCTGCTGCCTTCATGTTTGTCACTGTGCTGTTTTTTTTTTTTTTGACTAAGCCAAGGCGGTGATTGAGGCACACTCTGACAGGCACGTGGGAATGGTGGGCGGGGAGAACTAGCATTAAAGGCACAGGCCACAAAAACAGCTACATGGTGTCCAGAGCAGAAAATTTTTATGTTTTGAAAGATGTAATAAATAATCTGATGGGTGTTTTAAAATGAAACTTTACAGACACACAAAATACTGTAGGTGTCCTTTAAATAATTTTTTTTTCTTTATGAATGTTATAACCAGAACTATTGCCAGTGATATTAATAGTCAATATGTATTTGTAGTAAGCCTTTATTTGTTGTAAATATATACATAATTTAAATACAAATATAAATAGAATTTTGAAATCATTTAATTGTTTTATTACATTTCTTAATTAGACATTTTTATGTCCTATACTGCATTTTATGACTTTAAAAAAGTCATAGTAAATAATAGTAAACAATAAGTAACTGTTGCCAGGTGTGTTTTTTTTTCTTCATTTATAGATGTTTTCAAATTACATTATGATGATTTTAACATACTAAAATTGCAATCCAGGCTCATTCTGAAAATGTACTCCTATGTACATTTCTGAAGAGCATAAAATACATCCCATGAGGTAAGTTTTTTTGCAGTTTTTGCTCCACCAGAGGCCACTGTGTACCCTTTTTGAGATCTCAAGTTTCACTCGCGAGTGCCATTTGCGCCTGCTGTTCTTGCGTAAATCCACCAGAGGCCACTGTCGACTAACTGAATGACTGATGGACTGACCCACCTACTTCTTCCATAAATCCAACCAATAGTGTTTTCAAAAGCACCAATTGAACAGCACCCACTCACTTTCCTAAACCCAACCGAGAGTTTTAAAAAGCCAAGTTTTTACCACATTTTCAGATTTTACCACATTCTTACCCTGTTATTAACTTGTTTATTTTATTTTTTGGCATCTGTTTTTGTCTTACTAGCTTTCTGGAACCGTTCTTCGCTGAACTCGAACCCTGTTGTAGAGGTCAACTCCTCTCTGCATCTCAAGTCCCCTGACGTACGTGGCGAGCTAGTGGACATACTGGTAACAGCGGGAAAGCCGTCCATATGGAGGTAAGCGGTCAGCTGGTAAGCACAAAAAGCCGCCCAATTTCGTTCGTTTTAAACACGAAATGCAGCCATACGTACTTCTAGCTACATAATTCGCGATCTCCAGAAATGTATATAGGGCTACGTTTTCAGAATGAGCCTATGTTGTAAAAATGTCAATAAGACTCACTGCAGAGCAATTTTTTTTTTTATTTAAGAAGTCTCTAGTTCCCACAATGCAATTCAAGTGTGTAACCAACTTTATAATCATCATCTCTAATTTTTTATTACAAGAATGTGTAATCCTTTCATAAATTCCTCTTTCTGTCATTCAAACTCATCGTGTGACCAAATCGATTAAACTCAATTCGACTTCTTTTGTTGGAATTAAAAAAGAAGTCAATTTATAAATTCAGATAAAAATTCTGGAACCTGTTAGACTGAAATTAGTGCTATGAGGGCTCCTGGTAAAGGTGACGAGAGCTTTTGTAGCCCTGGTTCATCTTTGATTGCTGAGTTTAGTGAGGTCTTGACGGGTCACTGGCCTCATCTATCGTCCCCGTTGTTTGGATCCACTCGCTGGGTTTTCTGTCTCTCTGCTGGGCTTCGGCCCGTACGTGCCTTGGATGCATTTAATTTCCTGCCTGTGACATGTCAGCTTCACATGCGATGTGCTGCTACTGTGTTTTCCATCTGTTTCTATTCATCTAAATGGCAATATTGACTGGCACATGCAGCGCTGGAAGAACATTATGTTGATTTCACACTTTTAAGAGCCCTCCAAAACCAGTCAGGGCTGGTAAAACATCTAATACAGTCTTTTGTATTTGTGTGTTTCTCGGTTCTTCAGAATGGTACTGCATAATCATCATTCAGCACTTGACTTGAATCGTTCATTAAAAGAATCATTTGTGAATCAGACTACATTGTTTACAACGAACGTTTTCATAAGAGTCATTTGTATGTGAATCAGAATGCTTAAGTTGTGGTGATCGAAATTAAGGGGTGTTTATGATACCTTTATTATTAAAGAGGTTTTATGTAGGCTAATTGACAAATGTAATCGTAGTAACGTTTGTTTTGTGGGAGGAAGAAGACAGAGTCGGCAATATCAGGTATCAGGTGTTTATTGATCTTTTCTGTGCTGGGCACTTGTGTGCATGTGTGTGTATCGAGTCTGTGTTGTCAGGCTTTCCTCTCTACTCCTCCCCTTATGAAGGTGTCTCTCCGGCCCAATCACTAGAAAATACAGGTGTTACTGATTATTTATGATTGGACCACTGACCTGCCGCCGGTGTCTCCGCTTGCTCTTCCCCCTTTTTGGGTGTTCGATCATGCCTCACCCACCACATTATTAAATGCGTTCACTGGTTGTCATTTCAAATGCAAAGATGAAATCATTTTGAGATCTTGTCTTCGTCACAAGAACTTACATTTACGTTTATATTCAGTTAGCAGAAGATGTCTAAAATAATTATTTCCCCCTTCCAGAAGCATGAGGTGCTTATAAGAAGGTGTCTGGTGCATATGATGAGGAAAAGAGCATGTCCTACAGGTGGTTTGTCAAGCCCACTCACCTGTGTAAAGCACACTCAGAATTGCACAATGTTTTCAAAAAAAAATTGAGAGCTTATAAGAATGTGTCAGGTGCATACGATGAGGAAAAGGGCGTGTCCTACAGGTGGTTTGTCAAGCCCACTCACCTGTGTGACGCACACTCAGAATTGCACAATGTTTTCAAAGAAAAATTGAGAGCTTATAGGAAGGTGTCAGGTGCATATGGAGAGGAAAAGAGCGTGTCCTACAGGTGGTTTGTCAAACCCACTCACCTGTGTGAAGCACACTCAGAATTGCACAATGTTTTCAAAGATAAATTGAGAGCTTATAAGAAGGTGTCTGGTGCATATGGACAGAAAAAAGAGCGTGTCCTACAGGTAGTTTGTCAAGCCCACTCACCTGTGTGAAGCACACTCAGAATTGCACAATGTTTTCAAAGAAAAATTGAGAGCTTATAGGAAGGTGTCAGGTGCATACGATGAGGAAAAAGGCATATCCTACATGTGGTTTGTCAAGTCCACTCACCTGTGTGAAGCACACTCAGAATTGCACAATGTTTTCAAAGAAAAATTGAGAGCTTATAAGAAGGTGTCTGGTGCATACGATGAGGAAAAGAGCGTGTACTACAGGTGGTTTGTCTGACTGTAAACTTGGGTGAAATGTAATGTTTTTCTTTGCTGCAGGACATGCAAATAAAAAAGTGGTCTGCAAAACACTATTGCATGTTTGACATCACTATTGCAGTCATTTAAATGAAACTTGCAGTTTTCTGTGTGGATTTATTTTAACATGTATGTACAATATGTTTTATTTTTTTATTTATTCATTCATTTTACAGGTTTATTTGACAGGTACAAGCCATATTAATAATACAGAAATGTACTATGAGTCAGAAATAACCATATAATAGTCTATCTAAAAATACAATAAATTGATATATATTAAAGACACGTTTTAAAATACACATAACATTTACTACATACATTTCTAAGTAAATAAGAATTGTCCACTAAGAAATTATACTATTAAACCAAAAGAACACCATCACAGACATCTCATTTAATTACATACTGTACACAACTGTCAAGACAAAATGACTATTAAATTTCAATATCCAGGCAAAGACAATATAAAGAGAGAAGTAACAGTAGCACGAATCAAAAACATGTCTGTTTTACACAATTATGAAACGTTCAAAATAATACATCCACAATTCTTTAATGTTATATATGAAAAACTTTTTTTATTTGTATGTTTGCAGTTGGGGTACCAGCCACACCAGCTCAGAGCCAACCCGGATCACAGAATAGATCTGTTTATTGCCCCTTTAACCCAAACCCATCCACACTCTGCTCTGTTAGCCGTCAAAAGGCAAAGCGTGAGTTAACAGCGGCAACTTGTTCATCTCATCGCAAGACTCATCATCTGTGAAATCCACACATGCTGTTCTACTCACTGGGCTTTTCACCACAGGCAAATGGCTTATGAAGACAATAAAAGGCAACATGGAGTGTAAGGTAATGGTTGAGAACAATAACACCAGGAAGCACGGGGCTGGATTTAGTGTCCAGATACAATGCAGCTTGCTGTTCTCAGATTCATCCCATTTTCATAATCATAAGGCATCCTAGAGCTACAGCTGCGCCAATATTATGTGGCCCACATTGGGAGAAAACATGATTATATTACCGAGGAAGTGTCCAGGTCTGGGCTCCGCATGGCACTGAATGAGCGTCTAAAAGGGAGACTTGAGGATCGTCGAAATTGGATCAAATTTAGAAAAATGGGCTCAATTCTATTTCCCTCCACCATTTTAACTTTCCCTTGTCTGAGATTCAGGGTAATAAAAAAAGGGGAAAGTACACACTTTGCAACAGTTCACCACTTTAAAGTCTCTGTGAAACCAGAATGAAAGTTTGAGTCTGTTTGTTTTTAAATATCTGGATAATATCTGTGAACTTTTTTCATGTTAATGGATTGGTTTAAAAAGTCGTATTTATTTTTAGGATTTGCATTAGTCCCCCCATCCCCCTCAAAAATATAATATCTTCAAATAAAGATGAAAATGTTTTTCTTTTATTATTATTATTATTTATTTATTTTTTGTAAATATTTGGTTTATATATATATATATATTATTTTTTTTTTACTTTTTTTTTTTTTTTTTCATTTAATTGTTGTTTTTTGA
Organism: Danio aesculapii; assembly: GCF_903798145.1. Lineage (NCBI taxonomy): Eukaryota > Metazoa > Chordata > Actinopteri > Cypriniformes > Danionidae > Danio > Danio aesculapii. The sequence continues at coordinate 10,984,636 of NC_079458.1, forward strand.
TAGGTTTGTCAGAATATGTGGACATTTGTTCTGCTATTTCTGTGCAGAATTCATTCATTTTCTTTTCGGCTTAGTCCCTTTATTAATCTGGGGTTGCCACAGCGGAATGAACCGCCAACTTATCCAGCATTTGTTTTATGCAGCAAATGCCCTTCCAGCTGCAATACATCACTGGGAAACACATACACACATATTCACACACACATACATTACGGACAATTTAGCCTACCCAATTCACCTGTACCGCATGTCTTTGGACTGTGGGGGAAACCGGAGCACCCGGAGGAAACCCACAGAACGCAAGGAGAACATGCAAACTCCACACAGAAACGCCAACTATTAAAAAACCTGGATAAATATTTATTCACACACGTTTATATAAGTGGACTCAGTGATGGGCTAAATAATCTGTGGATTTTTGCAGAAGCATGGCTCATGATGATTCATCCTGCACTACACTGATTTCTATCCAATCAGATGCTCTGTAAAATGATAATACCCCTCTTCTTCATTCCACTCGCAGTCAGTCGCAGATTTATATAGAAAGGAAGCAAGGTGGCATTAGCCGCATTTCCACTATCGGGCCAGTGCGAGCCAGGGCTTTAATCGGGCCAGGCCGGGCCAATAGCCCGGGAGGTTGAGAAATGAGGCCGAAATCATGTCGCGTTTCCACTGTCGGCCTAGTTGCTCGCAGCGCGTCACGCAAACACCGCCCCCAGAACGTCCCCCGAATCAAACGTCACACAACCCGCCCACTTCAGCGGGAACAAAAAACTCAAATTATAATCACAAACACAACCTGGCATCACTACGAGAGCTGGAAGACGGAGAACACCGAAGCGATTGCTTTTTTACTGTTTGTGGTCTGTTGGTGTAAGGCCAGACAGCGATCCCTGGATAAGGACATTCGAGTTCGGCGGCATTTATTTTTTCTTCTTCTTAGTGAGTTGATCAAGCGCGATAGCAAAACAAATGTAAGGGAAGAAAGCATCTTGTCTCCTCTTTACCTGACAGGAAAACTCCGCCTTTGTACGTAACCCCGCCTCGAAGCCCCAGTTGGCCCTCCTTGGCCCAAGGTATTCGGCGGGCCGAAAAAGGCCGGACGCTGGCCCCAAGGAAGCCCCGCTTTGGCCCGATTACGCCCCGGAAGTGATAGTGGAAACGCGACTAGCCTTGGCTCGCCCTGGCTCGCTCGCTTTAGGCGCGATAGTGGAAACGCGGCTATTGTGGCTTTATAAGCAATGTTTTTTTTATTGCAGATCTGAGCAAAAACGCAAAATAATGTGTCTAATATAACAGAATATGAACTTCTTTTATGAACCACTGTTTAAAATCAGTGTCACATTTCAACTCCTGGCTATTCAGTACAAAAACAGCTTTCATGTCATAATAAAATAACTGATTGTGTAATATCTCTAAACTATATTATATAAAAATGTGAAAGAAAAAAAAAGACCAATATCTTGTATTTCAGTGGCTTATAACTGTATTTTACAAGCTCCATCACAAAGTGAGTTGTTCTCCTGCATCATATTTTAGTCACCATTAAACTGTATGGAATGTGAGATGGTTTGCACAGATCTGGGTGGAGAATGAGTATATAACTGCTAAAATGACAATATATTTTTCCACAAATCAACAACCATAACAAACATACAGATGTAAAATACAGTGTGTTTTTTGAAATTGTCCTTAGTCAAATCTGTTTACTTTGGAATACGAGATCAGTGACACCAAAGATTGCTGTTAGATGAACCCAAAACAATATAATATTAACAATAGAACATGACAATATACCGTTTTATACAACAGTTTGGGCACCCCTGATGATTTTTATAACTACAAGCCTTAGCCTGCGGACCTTTTAAATCAGCAATTTTATTTGGATATATTTTACACCCTAGGGAAAAAGCAACATTTCAGTTCTGACATCGCATTTATTTAATCAACAGACGCAGTGCAATTTAAATCATAAAATTATCATGATTTTCATACATTTTTTAGCAGTAAGATGTTTCTGGAGCTCTTTAGATGTGGCCTGTGGTTTGTCTGTGACCATTCCAACCATTCTTCGCCTTTGACTTACAGATATTTTTCGTGGTCTAGCACATCTTTCCTGAACAAAAACTGTTCCTGTGGCCTTCCATTTAATTTCTGACTGTGGAGATTGGGACTTTAAACCTTTGTGATAGCTTTTTGCATCCTTCTCCTAATTCATGCTGGTGAAATATTCTAGCTTTTAGGTCATTAGAAAGTTCTTTTGAGGTTCCCATGTTGCTACTTTCTGGTTCACAATAAGATGAAGCCCGACTAGAAATCAGCTATCTTAAATATCCTTTTTCATGATTGGTTGCATCTGTGTTAGGATTGTTAAGGCTCACTGAAGCTGCAGTCACACTAGAGTTTGTGTGTGCAAAATTCTGTCGTACGGCGCTGCGAAAAGGGGCGGGATTGAACAAGATGATTAGACATTTAAAAAAGCGAGCGATTGGTCCATATTTTAAATTTCTGTCCAGAGAGGTCATGTGTTGATCTTCGATTAAGCCGCGGTCACACTTGACTTTTCCTCCCATAGACTTCCATTCATACGCACACGAATACGTCAGACCGGAAACGCGGGGTCATGCGTTAAGTTTCGCAGGTTGCTGCGGTGCAAAGTTCAAGCTTAATGAACTCTGACCTGCAAAATCGCATCACTTGGCTGCATGAGACCAATTGAGGATCAAAACACGACCTCTCTGAGCAGAAATTTAAAACATGGAGCAATCGTTTGCTTTTTTAAATGTCTAATTAGCTTGTTTAATCCCGCCCCTTTTCGCAGTAAAGCTACGGTCACACTGGGCTTTGTGTGTGCGAAATTCTGTCGTACTGCGCTACGAAAAGGGGCGGGATTAAACAAGCTTATTAGATATTTTAAAAAGCGAGCGATTGCTCCATGTTTTAAATTTCTGTCCAGAGAGGTCGTGTTTTGATCCTTGATTGGTCTCACGCAGGCAAGTGATGCAATTTTGCAGGTCAGAGTTCACCAAGCTTGAACTTTGCACTGCAGCGACATGCGAAACTTGACGCATGACCCTGCGTTTCCGGTCTGACGCATTCGCGTGCGTATGAATGGAAGTCTATGGGAAGAAAAGTCAAGTGTGACTGCAGCTTTAGTCTCACGCAATCATGTGATGCGATTTCGCTGGTCAGAGTTCACCAAGCTTGAACTTTCCAATGCAGTGCTTGCGTTTTTAGTCTGACACATTCAAGTACATATGAATGGAAGTCTATGGGGAGAAAAATCTTGTGTGACAGCAGCTTCACTCATATCAATGTCGTGGTGTAATTAATCAGCATAAAGTGACTACAAGTTTTGAAATCCACACAATTTGTTTGGGCACAAGAGAGGGTGCCAAACTTTTGCATAGCCTAATTTTCAGTTTCAATTAAATTTCACACATCTCAACACTGCTACACTACGTATTTCTGTCTGAAAAACATCTCCTTTCTCTAGAAACCGAATGGCATATCACTGTGATTTCTTATAAAGAAAGAGCACATTTCTAAGCAGCCACAGAGAGCTGCCCAAATTTTTGCATAAAACTGTGAGGTATAAATTCATAGAAGCTTGGTAATTGCAAATATGCATATTTTGTCAACTAAAGAAATTTTTATTTGTTCAACAACTCCATATGCATAGGAAAAAGTTTTATGTTTTAGAATGTTTGTTTACGGTGTGATTCACATCATATATATAATGTTTCAAATGTATTTGTTTTAAACAAAAATGAAAGTTCCTGTTTCACTCGAATTTAAAGAAGTAAATGGGTTTTTTTTGGGGGGGGGGGGGGGTTGCATCATTGAAGTTGATGTGGGTTTTTAGTATTCAGTCAAGTAATTAAATTACTTATTGAGTATCTTGCTTTTTTCTAACTAACTTATCAAACACTGCTATAAGCCAGCAGTAGATTCCAGAATAAGTTTCTGAGGTAAGGTTGTTCTCTATGGAAAATGTGTACACTGAATTTAATACTTTAAAATATGCTCTAACTTTATAAATAAATCACATATTTGTAGTTTAAATAAATCTTACATTTATTTTGTGACACAACAACAGTAATAGTATAGCAGATTTGCTCCCCTGTAGTGACACTCAACGCGAAAAATGATACAAACTGAGAATCTGTTCCTGTGATAAAGCTGTTAAGAAAGATATCTCAATCAATCAGATTCGAGGACCAGTTGTTATTTTCGAATATTAATTGATCAGCGAGGTTTAAAAACCTTCAAACCAACACAAAAGTCTCATTCTGCAACACTGACGCATCGATATTTAATCATAAAGACCTTGTGATCAACTCTGACTATTTATTTCTCTTCAGCGAATGTTAAATTCCCTCTGATAAGCTCGCCACTCCTGAAATAATGGAATAGTTCAGGAAATATGTTGTGTTGGATCTTTAATGCTGTTTGTTTTCCTCTATGCAACATTTCTGTTTACTCAATTTATGTTCAGACATGGTGCTGCTTTTATAACAAAGCAGCATCTTGGCTAAAAGAGGAAGGTATTTATATAAGGTCATTTCATCAATATTGCAAAGCCGCAGTAAACATTATGATGAAAGCGTGCATATTTTTGGACTCTGATTATGGATTATGAATTGGACCATCAGCTAGCTCGCTATACGTTCTGTTTTTGTGGATATCAACATGCATGTTGCCTAATAGCCCATGTTAGCCGTGCTGTGCGTCTCCCACACAGCTTGAAAACTGGCGAGATTAAATTCAGCAAACAGCAAGGCTGCCAGGTCTCTCCGACTGAACTGACTCAACAGTCAATAATTAAATGGCTCTGAAAGTCTTTGAGCAAAACATGTTGTGTTTTGTCGCACATATTTTCATGGCTGTGTTCATGCAGAACATTTTTCACTTTTGATTTTAAGCTAAAATCTGCTTGTTTTGCTTGGTTATTCATATGACCTTTTATAAATGTCCCCTGTAAAACACTAGTCTGAATAGAGTAAATTTTATAACTGATACAAACACTCACAAAAAATCTTTTCAGCATTATATTATATTATATTATATTATATTATATTATATTATATTATATTATATTATATTATATTATATTATATGTTTGTTAGTTATTTGACATTTTGCTGCTGAGATAATACAAATTCAGTTTTTTTATGAATGGTTGGAATTAAGTTTTTTTAATTGTTTGCTTTTAATTTTTATATTAATTTTTTGTGTGTTTGTTGTTTCATAATTTTGTTATTATTTTTATTTATTTTAAAAGATCTTAAATTACTTTTAAAGTTGTTGTTCTAACTAAATCCTATATTAGTTTTAGTTATTTAAGACCCAAATTTATTGAAAAAAACGGCTCTCGTATATATAATTTTGGTACATCGGACACTCTACCAGAAACGTACATTATCTGTCCCTGGCATAAAAACATAAATACAGAGATTAAAAAGTATTTCTTCCTAAATGTTTTTAAATGTACTGATGTTTGACTTCTGTGAAAATGAAATATGTAATTTATTTAGTTCTCAGATTTCTTTCTTTATTAAAAACACTACAAATTTACAAACCCTGTCATTGTCCTTATCCTCAGCCCAATTGAACCTACAGATTTAAAAGTTTTGTTATCTTAAAAACTGTTATTTAGAAAAAAAAAATCTAAAATAGCAAGTTTAAGTTGTTCTCATTCACATCAATTGATTAAAAACATGAAATTATAAATAAATCCCACAAATAAATACTACAAATATAAAATAAAAATTTATTTACAATAGTCACAAAATTTCTGTCAGTCCTGTCACAAAAATGCGTGCAATACATGTTTAAGGTTATGACTCAAAGGTAGTGACATGATTTAACAGAGAAGAAGCTTGACAGTGATCAAGGATGTGTTCGATAATTGAATTATATGCTTGTTTTTTGTAGGATTGTTTTGTTAAGGAAAACAAGCTTAAGTCAGGTCCTGTCACATTTTTTATAAGTAAAAATGTACATTTCTGGTAGAATGTCCCACATACATTATGTTTCATGAGGAATTGTATATTTATAAACATTAATTCATTCATTTTCTTTTTGGCTTAGTGCCTTTATTAATCTGAGGTTGCCACAGCAGTATGAACCATCAATTTATTCATTCATTTTCTTTTCAGCTTAGTCCCTTTATTAATCTGGGATCGCCACAGCAAATGAACCGCCGGCACATGTTTTTTTACACTGCGAATGGGAAACACTCATACACATTCACACATATACACTACGGACAATTTTTAGATACCCAATTCACCTATACCACATGTCTTTGAACTTGTTGGGGAAACCGGAGAAGGCTACCCGGAAGAAACCCACGCGAACACGGGGAGAACATGCAAACTCCACACAGAAATGCCAACTGACCCAGCCGAGGCTCGAACCAGCGACTTTTTTGCTGTGAGGCAATCGTGCTACCCACTGCACCATGACACCTATAAACATAACATCATTCCTTATGCAACAGAATGTATGTACCAACATTACTTTTTATTAATTAAAATAAACAATAAAAAAAATTATAGAAGCTAAAATCCTCACAATTTCTTTTATTTCACTTATTCTGATTTATTAAAATGTCTTAAATGGTAAATAAAAATGTTCTTTTTACTATTTCCAAAATTAAAATCGTTACAAGAATCTGATTGAACTGACTGTAGTCTATGAATATCAAACCCAATTATTAAAAACATGACAAATTCTACACACATAAATTTCTAACACATAAACACTCCATAAGAACACACACACACACACACACACACTCACACATAATAGAAAAATCGATGGAAAATACCAGTACCAAGAATTGGTATAGGCTATATTCACTGCATGATGTTCGGCTTCATAATGCACTCAAAACCGTTTTCATCAGAGAAACACACATTGTTGAACACACAAGAGCTGTGGGGAAGTATTTGGCCTTTCCAAAAGACGGCTCTGAGATTTCCAATAGTTTTCTAAATTGGAGCTTTAGCAGGTTTTTGAAGCCATTGAGACATTGATTGATTGGGCACAGCTGGACCAAGATGGCGGAACTGCGTGCTGAAGCAGGTAAGACGCAAAAACACGCATGTAGAAAAATGGAAATCAATGGAAGGTTTTAATATTGCAGAAGCGGTGCTGCTTTGGTAATTAAAGAAAATGGCAGGCAACACGCTGCCATTAATGCCCAGCGCTAGTCATGTGGAGAAAAGTCGAAAAGATCTATTAAATCTATGAACCTGTCAGTAATTATTTTCTATAGGTTGTTCATATGATTGACGGTTCATACTTATGCTTGCTGTGATCAAACTATTGCTTTCGGAACACCATATGAAGTCGGTATATAGTACATCATTAAGGCACTTCAACATCTTTTTCACGCTTTTTTTAATGCAAAAAACATTATTAACATTCGCAATGGGAGCCATTTTGTTTTGTCTGGACATTTTTGGTTTCACTTTGTACCCATGTTAAAAATACTGTAGACGTTTATAGTAAATACGGTAGTGTTTTTGAACCATAGTTAAGCGTATTAGTGTACAGTGGCACAATTGAGTACATCCCATTTGGAAAATGAATATTTTTATCAATTTCTCAGTGAATATATGCAATGTATTTTGATGCATTTAAACAAAACAGATTTATTAAACAGATATATTTAAAATAATAATTTAGTCACAAAAGATAATACAATTAAATTCAAGCTAAATATTGCAAAATAAATAAATAAATAAATAAATACAAACTACAACCAAACAACATTACTTATAAATTGTAAAATTTCAATTGTTTTGCTTCTCTTGATTTTTCCTCTTTTTAAATTTTGTATTTAATATTTTTCAAAACATAAATTTGGGTGTACTAGTTTTTGGGCTGTTTTTGTAAGTTATTTTGTTAGATAAGCTCCAGATTTGGCTCCAGTACTGACTAATGTAATGTATATGCACAAATATAATAGATTCTTATGAAAATATCAATTTAAAAGGTAGATTTGTGGGAGATGTACATATATGCTGAGCACTTTATATTTTAGTAGCCAATTTGTTAATGAATGTAGTACATCTTAGGCCTACTGTAGTATTAAGTGAACTTAAATTAACTGCAGTAGTAGGCTATACTTTTGTTTTTACTACAGCAAAGTATATGTCATAAAGTATGCTTTTTTTTCAATTTTACACATGACAGTGGAACTTTTCACCCATATAAATTAGTTTGAAAGTAGACACTTCACTTTCAAATACGTCTTTGGATTAAAAAAAATATAGTATATAAGTAGCTAAATGTTAAAATTACTATGATAACTTAAAAAAGTGAACTGATATTACTGTATCCTGCTGATAAAAGCTGGTTAGTTAGTTTTAGCTGGTTGACAAGCTTGGTTTTAAAGGGGTTTTGGCCATTTTCAGGCTGGTTTGAGCCATTTCCAGCCTGATCCTAGCTGGTCAAGCTGGTTTTAGCTGGTCCTTAGCTGGAAATACCTGAAACCAGCTTGGAAATGGCCAAAATCCCTCTAAAATCAGGCTGGTAGACCAGCTAAAACCAGCCAACCAACTTAGGCTAGTTTATGCTGGATTTATCAGCAGGGTAACCTATTTAAAAAAATAAGGTAACCTAAAGAAGCATAACATATACAGTTGAAGTCAGAATTAATAGCCCCCCTGTTTATTTTTCCTCCAATTTCTGTTTAACAGGGATATCTTTTTCAACACATTTCTAAACATAATAGTTTTAATGCCTCATTTCTTATAACTGATTTATTTTATCTTTGCCATGATGACAGTAAAATATTTTACTAGATATTTTTCAAGACACTTCTATACAGCTTAAAGTGACATTTAAAGGCTTAATTAGGTTAACTAGGCAGGTTAGGGTAATTAGGCAAGTTATTGGATAACGATGGTTTGTTCTGGAGACTAAATAATAAAATAATAATAATCTTGGCTAATAATTTTGACCTTAAAATGTTTTTTTTTTTTATATTATTAAAAACTGCTTTTATTCTAGCCAAAATAAAACAAATAAGACTTTCTCCAAAAGAAAAAATATGATCAGACATACTGTGAAAATTTCCTTGCTCTGTTAAACATAATTTGGGAAATATATATAAAAAAAAAACAATTCAGAGGGGGGCTTATAATTCTGATTTAACGATATAATATAAGAGCCAGTATTATAATCCACGTTTAGTAAGCGTAAATGTAATTTTTGTGATTTTGTTTGCTGCTATTATTTATAGTCACGCAGTTGTTGTCATTAAACAATATTAAGCTTAAAATCTAGAAAAAATTACTGAGCTTAATTAAAGCGATCAAGCGTAAAGCTATTAACATTCAACAAGTCTTTAGCAGGCCGGTTAGATATCATTGAATGTGACAGACTTACATAATGGTATTTTGGCTCTGTGCTTGATGCTACAGGTGAAATTAAAGTCTAACGGCTTATCTTAAAGAACCTGGGATTTAATTAAAAATGACATTTCCCCAAACACTTGGGTCTAGTTTTACTTCTGAGGCTGCCATGTTGGAATTAGATTCCAGGATCCCTCTGAGCAAAGGGGAAATAAGAAAACTGTCAGCTGATCACCAAATCTCAAACGTTTATCATTTGTTCTTGGCGCACAACTGCCAGACGCTTTTTGACACCAAATCCCAGCTGCCATAAAACAAGGAACATTCCTTTTAGTGGAATCAATATGGGACATTACTCCCAGCACATTGATATGTGTCTGAAACTTTAAAGTATTTGATAGGAATATAGATGAATGCATAAGAAAGATAATGCTGTTTCAGATGCTGAAACTTTCTATTATTTAAATTTATTTACATACATTTCACTTAAAAATTTACTTTACCATGTGAAGCTTTACAATGTGATGTGACAAATACATTTTATTTAACCGTGCTAAATAAATATAAAGTTAAATAATAACATAAACTATTGTTCTCGCATGTTAACATTAGGAAATATTTCAAAACAATATCTGCAATTACATGTGATTGCAACGTGAATGCACGTGTTTCTCACTGGGTTTGTCTGGACTAGCAGCACATGAGTTTCTAAATTGTGTAGCTGAATATAATTATATACACTTTGTTTTATTTTGTTTCTTAAAATAGGAGCAATTCCACATGAGGGAAAAGCTACATCTATCATGAGATTTATGAAAATTAACGGAAGCTTTAAAATCGCACAGAAAACTTTTTTTTTTTTTTTGTATAGTCGATCCATGGTAGGCACAAATTAACTGGTTTTAATCACACCCTGCTGAAAGCCTAGGCTGGTTGGCTGGTTTTAGCTGGTCAGCTGGTCAACAAACCTGGTTTTAGAGGGGTTTTGCCCATTTTCATGCTGGATTCAGCCATTTTGAGCCTGGTCTTAGCTGGTCAGGCTGGTCAAGCTGATTTTAGCTGGACATCTCCCAGCCTGACCAGCTAAGATCAGGCTGGAAATGGTTAAAACCATAAAAATAGCCAAACCCCCTCTAAAACCAGGGATTGCACAAAGTTAGTTTTAAATTCACACATTCTGACTTTTTTCTTAATAATATAATATTATAATATAATATAATAAAAAAATATTCTTTGCAAATTCTGAAAAGTGAAATCATATTAGCCGCCGATGACTTTCAAAGTACAACATTGTTTAGTCAATTAAATAGTGCTAATGTTGTTTTGAAGAAATGCTTGCATGCTATTTCAGACCCAATATTCAAAGTAGAGTGGTAAACAATATATGGACCATTAAAATAAATGCTGGTTTAAGCTGTTTTTTTTTTTTTCAGCAGCAATATCTATAGATTTTGTACTAATCCAGTTTTTGCATGTAAAACTCATTTAAAGGTTATAATTGTAATCAGGCATAGGCTAATGATAATAGTAATAATAAATATAAATTACATTACATCATCTAAAATAATAAGACACTAAAATAAAATATGGTTAGGCCTACTACTGTTACATTTTTATGAACAGATATTCTAAAGACAATGTATTTTGAATTTGAACTAGTTGTATAATAAACAAATAAATAAATAAATGAATAAATAAATAATAATAGTACAGAAAAATTGACAACACTTTCCCTTTACAAATATCCATGTTAACATAAGTTTCAAGAGTTTCTTTTAGAGATATTTCACAAATGTTTTCATTTTTCAATACTAATCTGCCTTAAAATGTAGATGATTTCAGTACGAACTGAAGTGTTTCATGCCAGATTTGTATGGGGGAACAATATCCAAATTTTGCATAAGCTGTAACTGTTATCTAGCTGAATCTTTTTATCTATTTGGGAGGAATGCTTCAAGAAATAATTGAGGAAAAGTTACACTGAAATCTTTTTAATTAATTATCCTGAGATTTTAGTGGGTCTCTTCTTTCTTTCTTTCTTTCTTTCTTTCTTTCTTTCTTTCTTTCTTTCTTTCTTTCTTTCTTTCTTTCTTTCTTTCTTTCTTTCTTTCTTTCTTTCTTTTCCTTTTTGATTATTATTATTATTATTTTGTAAATCTTTGCCTACGTTCTAGTAAGATTGTGTTTATTCTGAATATTGTATTATTTTATATAATACAGACTTACAGTAAACATTATTTGAGTTTAGAGTAGGTGTGTATATGTGAGTTTCACATGTATAGTCTGTCAGTGTGTTTACAGTAGGTGTGTTTTATGCCTCAGTTTCCGCCTCCATTTTATCACTGATGTGTGTGTGCGCGTGTTTGTATGTGTTTGTGAGCTAAAGCCAGTGAGGAGGAATAACACACACATTAACTCTTCAGCGGGTTGATTTTTTTAACACAGATCACCAGAAATGGACGGGTGAGCATTTAAAACACTCTTCATTTACATGTATATAAATGAATAATTTTAACGTGCGTAAGAACAGTTTACACACTTATCGAAATGCTAACGTTGCTAACATGCTAGGGCTATGCTTGTATTCCGAAACCACTTAAGGTCCATGTTATCGCTTTTATTGTTGTATTGACTTGAATAACATGTCAGCTGACGAAAGCGCAGGAACTGAAATGAGTAAACAAAAGAAAAACGAGCCAAAACAACAACAGACATGCGTTAGCAGGTTAGCCTCACTGGCTGTTTGTTTCCTCACGTTGTCCACACAAAATTCAACAGGGTTTTAATTAAAAAGCGGGTTTATTGCTACGTTTGATTTTGTTTTAATTTGATGTGTTAGAAAATGATTTAACCCCCCATTTGTCTTTAATGTAGTTTTATTCGTGTGTTTCTTTTGTTAGCCTAGTGCTAGCTTTTATAACTGCAAACATATGTATCTGTGTAATCTGTAAAATGAATAATCTCTAACGTAGTTATTACATTTCTTTAGTTGCATGTAGAGAGAGAGAAAGAGTGGGAAATAAACAGACATTTTATAAATATAGAAGACCAGTTATGGTAAACCAACTGTGCTCTGAGGCTGTGTCAAATCATATTGGTGAGCTGCTTGTTACCTAGGTAGCATTCTAAACAGCATAGTCCCAAACCTAGTAACCTACCTATCTAGACTGTAATTTGAAGATCATACTAACATTTAGATATCTCTTTATGTAGTTTCCATGTGAGCCTCATTACGTAGTGACCTGCTTATATTGACTGTATTTTATTTCAAAATCAATATTGCTTTATCAAAACAGTCCTTTTCATACCTGAGACCTAAAGGGCAGACATTTTTGAGCATAATATGTGAATTAATTTATCGCCTGTTGGTAAACGAGGAGAATAAAGCGGTGATGAAATGGTGAAATATTCATCAGCTTAATTTGTTGTCTCATTGAATAATGGAGGGGATTTGAAAAGATTCAGGTTAAGGGATTTTCAGCCCTCCCTTTCTATATTTATGCCTTAACTTGCTTTTAAATTCCTGGTCTTTGCGATCTGTCTGATCAAATCTCACTTTCTGTGTTCAACAGCATTGGTGGCGTCGCAGTTGGTGTAAAGGTAAACAGTTTTTTCAGTTTCCTAATACATAATATTGCAGTGCAGTGGCTACCTGTCAAAGGCAGCACAGTACAGTGTGAATCATCATGAATGATTAAAGTGTTGTCTGAATATAGTTTTTAATAGACATCTGCTTGTTGCAGTGTTAAGAAACCACAACAGAAATTTGACCCCATAGATACCAGAACAGTGCTAGAGTTTCCTCCACTGCTGCTGCGTGGGCATTTTTTAAATAATAAAACATTTAATAATTACTCTGAGATGTGACTGTCCTGATTGTGGAACTGTCATGCAATTAATTATCGCTGATCTCAAATGATGAATACAAAGAAGAATGATATTATTGATGAATAAATATTGTAGAGGTGTGAAGCTACACTGGTCTCGTGCTTTGGTTCGGTTACGATTATCATGCCATTGATTGTTTAATTCGATATCTCAGTGCATTGACGATGCTTTCCATACACTGTTTTATATTTTCTTTACAGCACAACAATTCTTGTATTAAAATGTATAAATATATTTATATTCATGTACTATTTGTAACACAATTTTGTCCTTTAATACAAACAGTCAGATATATAAACTGAACCTTTAAAAATTCAAGTACATGCACTGAACAACATGAGCATTTATAGCAAATAAACAAATATAAATATCCCACCCGCTTTCTGAGCCTTGTCTAGCGAGTTCTTACACCCCTGTGATTGGTCACACGCTTAACAGAAAGGGCTGCGATTGGTTCTAACGCTCTGGCGCTGTTCACCGTTGAGTGGCGCTGATGAACGGCAGTGCCGATCACAGCTGATCCATGATAGACACGGTGGAGAAAACTCTCTCTGTAGACACACGCTCGTGTCTGTATCCAGAAGTAACAGCAGAGAGGAGAGGAAAAGTCACACCAGCAGGTCAAATGGGCCACAGGGAGAGAGAGAGAAATGGAGTTTACTTTCATTCTCTCAATCGCAGTGAAATATGGGCTTCTGCTGTAGGTGTCAGTGAAAGACTGTGCAGCAAACATACACGCTGTGAAATTGTGCACAATTTCTGCGTTTTTAAGTAGTTGGAGCATTGTAAATACTCACCTCCCTCGCCATAGTAAGCTACGAGATCAATGACATCAGTACATAATAACCGGTCATGATTATTACTGAACCGATACCGAATTATCCATGTCTGCATCACGGTGCAACAATTAATTTTGACACCCCTAAAATACTGGATAAACAATAAATTTGTAATTTTTTTAGTAGCCTGATTTAGGGTTGCATAATATTGGTAAAATCTGATATTGCCATATTTTATTTTTCTGCAATTAAATATTGCAATATAAATACAGTTTCACAAGATGGTTTGAATAGCACTATTTGATGATCTTTCAAGGAGCCTCATGTTTATGTAGGAGTGAAAATAAGTCAAATGAGTCAAAATTAAGATTTTCCTTGAGTATTCAAAAGTAAAATCATTTTATTTTCTGTTTGAAATGTCGATATTTGGAACAGAAATGACAAAAATTCAAAGAAAGAATTAATCATTTTCCATAAATCATATAAAATTCTGCAAAAAAAGTAATTAAATGCAATTCTTATGTTACACTTCCAAACATACTTTTTTGAGCCCAAATGTTTTAAACTCTTGAAATGCTGAGTCACAGGCCTTAAAAACACATCTAAATAGCCGCTTTCACACAGTGATACCGGTAAATGTCTGGAAAATTTCTGGAACGACTTTACCGGTAAATTCATATAAAAGGTATTCACACAGGCTCAGATGTTCCTTAATTTTTCCGTAAAAGACCATTCACACATCCATCCACACATAAATTCTGACATCATTAACCAAAAATGAGCTCTAAATGGCCCCGCTTGTATTTGTAAACGTAGAAGGGGTCAGGCTTTTCTTGATGGTTTCCCTTTTAACTAAAGCTTTAGCATTCCTGCACCTGCTTTGTGAGACATCCAAAGGCAGAACCGCAGCTAAACGTTTACACGCTTGACTACATTACAAATTCTGTGGATGGAGAAGTATTGTGAACAACTTATCTGAAAACATATGGAGGAACACTTTCAGATGTTGAGATGTTCATAATATATATGTGTGTGCTGGCGCTTACCGGCTCCTTCACGTGCACTTGCGTCAAGCAGAGCTTGAAGGTAAACAAACACTTTTATTTTCACAAACCCGCAAATGTGAATGCATATGAATGTTCTGATTGGCTAAAGTAGACGTCTCACGTCAGCGCCTTCTAGACATGAATGCCCTCTTTCTGGCAATCTTCCAGCAAATTATAGGTAATGTTACAACTTCTCTTTCCGGAGAATTGCCAGAACAAATTTAGCGGTATTTTCCAAAAAAGGCCTGTTCACACATACAGACCTTTCTGGAAAAAGGGCGATAATTATCCGGAAAGGTCTGTATGTGTGAATGGGGCTTTTGTCTAAATGGGAGAAACATGATTTTGATGCAGTGATATCAGATGAATGTGTATTATGCATTTAGTTGCATATTAACTTGCATATTAATTTATCATCATCATGTTTCTGGCATATTTTGGTGTTAATATAGTCCTCTGGCAGGGTTTTTTATTTTTTTTAAATTTTATTATTATTTTTTTTACATGTTAGTTAGGGATGCACTGAAAATTCTAAACCGAAAATTTTTGATGCACTTGGCTGAAAACTGAAACCAAAATCCTTTGTAAAAGGAAAAAAAACTTTTTTCTTTGTAGTATTTATTCTATGCTTGTAGATTGTTTAATAGATTTTATGCAGATATGCCTCCCTACAAAATCAACCCAATAAATCAAAAATTATAAATTCTTTCCAAATAGGCTTCATTAAGTCATCTGGTGGAATTATATTAATATGTTTAGGGCAATATATAATCGCAGGATAACAAAACATTGCAATGTTAGCTTTTTCAAATATCGTGCAGCCCTAATATTCATTCATTCATTCATTCATTTTCTTTTCAGCTTAGTCCCTTTATTAATCAGGAGTCGCCACAGTGGAATGAACCGCCAACTTATCCAGCATATGTTTTACATAGCGAATGCCCTTCCAGCTGCAACCCATCACTGGGAAACCCATTAACTCTCATTCACACACATACACTACTATCAACTAAGCTTACCCAATTCACCTGTAGCACATGTCTTCAGACTGTAGCGGATACTGAAGCACCCGAAGGAAACCCACGCGAACATAGGGAGAACGTGCAAATTCCACACACAAATGTCAGCTTACCCAGCCAAGGCTCGAAGCAGCGGCATTTATATGCTGTGAGGCGATCGTGCTACCCACTGCCTGACACCACAGTTCTAATATATATTTCATTTAATTATATAATTTTTTAAAGATTTTATTGACAATTTAACTCAATAACTTGGATTATACAGTTATATTAGATTATATAAAAAACACAAGCCAATTAAATGACCACAATGGAGGTGGTCATTTTACCAGCGTTGCCATGACTGCATAGTAGTGCTATTGCAAGCAGCAGAAACAAGTTTACTACATAGAAATATTTTTCTCTGTTGGCTTAAAAACAAAAATAACATTTTTGGCTAATAATTTTAGACAGCCAAAATGTGGTGCATCCCTTGCCTTTAATTGTTGCTGTCCTGTCTGACTTGCCTACCAATTTCACTGTCACCTCATCCCAAAAGGTAATGCAAGCTTTTTTAGTATTGCTGTCAGGAACATAATTTGTCTTCATGGGACTTAGCATTTATTTCCCCTTCTTTTTTTAAAATGATTTTTTGCTTATTTGTGTATTGTGTGGCGTCAAACCCACAAGAGAAAAAAAAGACAAAGAAGCCTAGGGTGATGCAAACGTAATTTGTTTTTGAATGGACAAAGAATTGCCAAGCCATTTAAGTGCATTATTGGATATTACGTGTCTGATTCTTTGTCGCTGAAAGAAAAGTGTTGCGCGGAAATGTAGAATTGTCCCTTATATATTAGATACAGGCCTGTTACAGGTCTCCATCTCTGCTTTTCATACAATTAGGCTGGTCGTAATTGAATGGGGGCAGTTTGTGTCCAAGATTGTTAGAGAAGAACTTGTTCTTTTTCAGAGATGCCTTCTGAACACAGACCTTTTAACTCAGTTTCTTTACCAACAACAGAATTTTCCTCTCCTGAAAACAATGTTAAGCGGTCTTTCTGGGAAAGCAGGTGGAAAAAGAAGCATTTGATCTTATTGCTTTAAAGTTATGTTTTTTTTCTTTCCTTCCGTTCTAATCAGTTTTGATGCTGAGGCTCGCCTGTTAAGACCTTGCCATCCCTTAATGCATTCTTCTGCTTTCAGTCGTTTCGATGTGAAATTTCACCATTCCCTTGATTGTTTGTAGTGTCGATGCCTAGAAGGCAGGCTCGGCGGCGAGTTTATTAGCGCCGTAAAAAGCCACGTCCATAAAGAACAATTCGGTGGAATTTTTTGGAACGCAACACAAACCCGAAATGATCCTATTAGGAAGTTTGGTTTGCGCCGGTTCACCGTTTGCCAGCCATCCCATCAGTCACTTTTAGCTGCACTTCAGACGGGCGACCCGATCGCGCCGAGGCCCTTCGGGAACGTGGGCAGCTCAGGATGAGATGACAGCGTCTGACATCTTAGACTCAACAAGATTAAAGCAACAATCTAGAAAAATAAGGCAGGAGCTCGTGGACGTGTGTTTTATGTGCCATGATTCTTTAAGCTGTCCGCAGAGAGCTGTATTTCATTGTTTGGTTGAGGGGATTGTGAAGGGAGAATGTCTTTATTGGAAAGCTGGATTTTTATCTTTCTCTTTGTGTGTCTCCGCAGAGAGGATCAGATGAGCTGCTGTCCGGCGGCATGTATAACAGCCCTAGTTCTGGGCTGAGCAGTATCAGTGGTAAGTGTTCCTGAAATGTGCCTTTTCTTGACCGTGAATGACATTAAAACAATCAGATTATAACAGATGTTTCAGTGGGATAGCTGATCTGAGAAGATCCTATCTGGGAATAACCTAACGCTCTCCTGTAGGTGGACACCCACGCTTATGAGCATGTGACTGGAACTGTGGTTATGTGCTCTCTGCATCTTATTAGAGAAGCAAAAGTTTTCTAGATTTTCTGGGTAGAGAAAAGACTTAATTAAGTGAACATTTGTTTCTCGGGTTTCTTCTGTGGAGGATTGATGTTGTATGAAATGCAATAGAAGAGAAATTTAAATACAGTTTAGACATATTAATGTTCGCTTCTAATAGAGGCTGAGTGTTTAATCAGTATTTTACTGTTTTATCCTGATGTTGGCTTAGTTCATCACAAAATTAAATAGCATCATTATTTAATCGTCCTTGTGTCTTTCCAGGCCATTGAGAGGTTTTTTGTCCTTGGAACACAAATGAAGACACTTTTAATCAGATCTTAGAGATTTATGTCCTATAATTAAAAGTCTGGTCACCCAAAACTCTGAAACATTAAAATGTTGGTAAATAGTGAATCATTCATTCATAGGATGTATTTTAACATGGTTTTTTAATTATTTATATTGGCAAAATCAGATAAAAATATCAACATTGACTGTCTTGTATGAAATGTCATTCTGTTGTGATGTTTTTGCAGACTTAAATGTTCAAATTCTAGTGTTAGTTGATATCACAACTGCTACACATTCAACAGGACTTCTGGTATCCTAATATCGATTATACAGACCCCCTAGTTTTTCGCAATTCTGCAATCACTCAGTCCAACGCGAAATCAACAAAAAATCGCAAATTTTTGCAATCCTGCAAAATTCTTAACTAAACACAAAATAATCGCAAAAAATTAAATAATCTCATAAAACATCAAATTCCAAACCATATAATCAAATTATATTTCTTTCCGTTTGCAATGAATTGTTTTACATGACTTATAGACATTGCATACACAGTGCACGTGATGTATTTGAGTGTCTCTCGAAAAACGACGTCTCACCTGCGCCCTCACAGTCATTTTACATTGCATGGAATGGGGGGCAAGGGAGTTTTCATCTTGTGCAGTAAGCGGACTCAGGTGGAGCGCGAGTGATATACATGTGAAATCATAGCAAAGATAAAAATTTTTGACACGCTTCAGACAAAAGAATTATGGTGTGCGTCAAATTGATAAATTGTTTCGTTTAACTCTTTCCCTGCAGTTAATGAGAGAAAATGCTTCCCTGCCATTGACGAGCTTTACGGCAATCCATGTTTTAGCGATAGTACGGTAGGGGAAGCCCTAAAGCATGTCCTATGTGTGATGATGTCCGAGGCTCCATTAGGTGAAATCAGAGAAAAAATATGATCGTGGATTTAAATAAGAGTAATACAGCCTTCCTTAGGCCTAATCTCTACCGTTTCAGATCTTTTTTTGACAAGAGACTGAAATAAAGAAGCTTTATTTTAATGATTTGTGTTATTGTTATTGTTTCAGATTGCACACCCAACATAGTAGGCTATCTAATACATTAATATATATATATATATATATATATATATATATATATATATATATATATATATATACATATATATATATTGCAAAATTGTCTGCAAATTTCTGGGAATTACCGCCACAAAATGAGTCATTTTTATCGCAAAAAGTCACAAAAAATATTGTAAAAAAACTAGGGGGTCTGATAATAGTATTGTTTCAAATATACAGTGGTATTGTCAGTATTTTGAAATTACATATTTCAATATTGCGTTAGCACTGGTGTTGTCAATTATCGACTTTGGCACAGATAGAGAGGTGATACATTTTCAACCATTAAACATGTTTTCCTTTAACCCTTTAACTGTCACCATTTGACAGGTGGGACATTTGCATACAGTTACAACAGTACCTTTGTCCTAACCTAAAGAAATATAAAGTAAATAAATAAAACAAATTATAAAATGTAATATTAATGAAAGCTTATAAACTGTGGTTTTCATATTTGGTGACTGATTATCAAAACAGTTGACATGGGAACAGTACATTAATTTGCAGCAAGAATATTCTCAGGCTGTGTGGCAAGGATTTAATTTGTTACATGAATTTTGAATAGCAATGCACATGAAATATCATGAACGACTGGTCATGAAAGTTTGGTACAACACACAAACAAAATCTGACTGTAAGCTAATTTTTTGAGATATCAACTTTAGGTAGAAAGAGACCAAACTTAAAAGATACTTCATCCAATAACTGAACTTTTTTTAGTATTATTATTATTTTCTTTAGCATTTTTGGGTGAACTATCCCAATAAATCTATGCTCCAAAGTATTGAACAATTTAAGTTGAAAAATCTTATTGTGTTTTTTTAAATAGCACAATGGATTTAATTGTGAAAAAGTACATAGAGCATATATAAACGTAATTTATCATGGTTGTTAGGTGCTGGAAAAGCATAAAAAGGCATCTTGAAAGTGCTTGAAAAGTGCTGGAATTTGAAGTTGGCAAAGGTGTAAGAACTCTGTACACATATTATTGTTGTTTTACCATATGTTTGAGAAATAACAATAATTATAGCCTACTCATATGAACCTTTATTTTACATCTACAGAATCGTGAAAAAATCGTGATCTTTATTTTAAGCAAAAAAATTGTGATTCTCAATTTAGCCAGAATCGTGCAGCTCTAATATAAACATTGATTTAATGAAATGAACAAAAGTTCCACCATACCAGCTTTATGTACACCAAACCTCTTTAATTCATGTGGAAGATCAAAATTTTCACATGCATGAAGTGTGAGTAGTGTGTGCACAGTCTTTCAGTGGAGGGACAGAAATATTACATAGTTTAATTAGTGTTCTAAATGTAATGTTCTCTTTATTCCCTGTATAAAAGGTAAATGTTCCCTTTATTCCCTCTATAGACTGTAAATGTTCTCTTTATTCTCTGTATAATGTCCTCTTTCTGACCACTTTTGGCAGATACAACATCCAATGGCAGTGACAGCAAAAAACTCAGAGTGGAAGACAGAGTCGGCGATGCCCCACCATCTCGTGTTCTCCACATCAGAAAGTTACCTAACGATGTGTCCGAAGCAGAGATCATTGCTCTGGGGCTTCCTTTCGGAAAGGTCACCAATATCCTTACACTGAAAGGCAAAAACCAGGTGCGTGGGCCAGCTGAAACGTTTTCGCTTTTACTTTAGTGAGAGATGATGAGTCTTTAGAAGGAGATGCTATTTCTGGATGGACTAACAGCTTTGAGTTCATCGCCTTTGTCTTCAGGCGTTTCTGGAGCTCAGCACGGAGGAAGCTGCTATGACAATGGTCAATTATTACTCCGCTGTGACGCCTCATGTCCGTAGCGTGCCTGTCTACATACAGTATTCCAATCACAAAGAACTCAAGACTGACAATTCAAGCCAGGTAACAAATGACCTAAATCATCTATAAAGTTTAAATATCTCCAATTAAAACATGTTTGATTTTTAACATATGACTGTGATTTTAGACCAGTGAAATTTTGCTATAGAATTGTCAATGCACGTTTTCTGCTATTTATTGTGTGCATGGAGACTATTGCTCTGCTGTTGAAATTGACACTACTCTCCAAATGCTTATTTTAGGTAAGATTAAACGTTCCATCAAATTAAAATATGTTTTTTTTAGATGTAAGGATCAGTTAATAGTTTTTAAAGATATCTATAAGCTAGTGTGCTCCAAAACCGTGACAATATTCGTATTTAGAAGATATAAAACTGATAGAAACTTGTAAAGCTTGTAGTTCACTTCCGCCTAAGTGGATCAATGGTTTTATTCACATCACCTCATACTTCAGTTTCTCCTCAAATCATGATTAATCAAATGCTCTGTAGTGTCTGACATGCCCCGCCCCCTTTAAGACTCTTTTCATTTGATGCGCTTGAGCTCAGCCACTCTCATTAGCAGAGCAGTGATAAAACAAAACGCTATTGGCTGTTTTTTTAAGGGGAGGAGCTACATTGTCCCACCCTCTCTTTGTGTTTCAGTTGAGATTATTAGAATTGATATGCAAATGCTGTCAAGTTTAAAATCACTGCTTTTATTTTAAAAAAATTATTTGTTATTAATGTTATTAATTGTTATCAGTGTTATTTATTCCTGTCATGGTGTAGAAAATTGGTAAGCAGCCATTTCTCTAGTCAGCAGTTTTGATCATTTAAAAATAATTTCAATGTGCTGATTTGCTGCTGATGAAATATTTCTCAATATTTAATGTCAATGTTGAAAGCAGTTGTAAGGGGCTGTTCCCACAGAACACGTTTTTCCTCTCCAACGTGCTACTTTTCTATTGTTTTGGACAAAAGCCAGAGTGTCCGCAGGGTCTTAAAGTATTAAAAGTTGATAAATTAATTATGAGAAAATTAAGGCCCTTAAAAGGTATTAAAAAGTCTTAAATATGTTTATACAAGGTCTTAAATTTTGTTCAAGCATTGTCTAAAGTGTTTGACTCAAAAAAAGCATAAATGCATTTATTTTCCTCCTATATTAACAATGGCGTGCTCGATCCACGCGATTGGTTTGGGCTGTGGCATGTCGGCCAAGCTCCTCCATCCAGGTGATGTCACATAATTTGCGACAAATGCTAGAAAATGATGTGAAGCTCTCCACATGTAGGATGAGGTCTTAGAATATTCTGAGAAGGTCTTTAAAAAGTCTTAAAAATGTATTGATATTACCTTTAGAAATCCTGCATATACCCTGAAAGCAGTAGACTAATCAGAAGAGCTCAGAGGCGGGGCAATCATTGTGAGCTACTGATTATAGTAGAAAGTTGGCATGACAGCCGTTTTATTTAATGTTATATAGTGACGGATGAGGTGCTCATTGTGACTTTGTCCAGAATATCTTGAGTTATATGATGTTTCTTCATTGTTGTTATTAGATCATATTCATAATATCACATCAAATGGACTGCACTTTTTTTTTAAACCCATTCCAGAGCAACACGTTAAGTGTTTTTAGAAGCAAAGGCACATTCGTTGTGAATGGGCACCTATAGCTAACACAGTATGTTCAAAGTTTAGTATGTCGAACATATGCTACAGTAACATCACAAATTTGTGGAGGAAATCTAGTTCATCCATTTCACCATAGATCAGAGTACTGATGGTTTCTATGTATGTTTTGTTTCTTAAGTATTAAAAATGCTAATTAAATTAGAACTTTTAGGTGGGCACATCCAAAAAAACAAGTTATTTCAGATGGAAAACTCTTGTAACATCATAAATAACTTTTGCTATTGCATTTAATCCACAGTTTGATTGCTTTTTACCGTTCTTGCTGAATAAAATTCGTTTCTTTAACAAAACAAAAACTGCAAACATTTGAACATTGTTTTTTTGTTTGTTGTTGTTAGGTGCTTTACATTCCATTCAGTGAATTTTCTTCTTGCCTAAATGGGTATTTCATGGCCAGAATGAGCTGCTATGAGGCCCAGACATAGTGTTTACTTGGTCTGCATGGTTAAATTGTGTTCATGTCTGATCTCCAGTCAGGTGGGACTTCCACATCAGGGTCCAACTCTAGTGACGGTAGCGGTTCGGCCTCCAGTCCGGTGCTGAGGATAATCATAGATAACATGTTTTACCCTGTCACCCTGGATGTGCTGCAGCAGGTAGGACATGTGATCAGCCCTATTGACCGTTTATATTAATGACAATGTTGATGCCCTGTGTGTTAATCTTGTTTTTTTGTAATGTTTTTTTTCCCTCTGTTGATAGCTCCCCTCAATGCTCTGCTTTCTCTGTCAATAGATTTTCTCAAAGTTTGGCACCGTCATGAAAATCATCACATTCACCAAGAACAATCAGTTTCAGGCCCTGTTGCAGTACAACGATCCAGCTTGTGCGCAGCAAGCTAAAGTGGTGGGTTTGCTCTCAGCGGAAGCTCATGTGAAAAGCACGTTTATAGTGCTCTGCGAAGACGACGCATTTTTTTCTCTCTGTCTCTCCTCCTTGCTCTTTTTTTCTATCTTTTTCTCTTTTGTTCTAGGCTCTAGATGGTCAGAACATTTACAACTCCTGCTGTACTCTTCGTATAGACTACTCAAAGCTTGTCAATCTGAATGTGAAATACAATAACGATAAAAGCAGGGATTATACTAGACCGGAGCTTCCAGCTGGAGATGGGCAGCCCGCTTTGGATGTAGCTGCTGCATTGAGTAAAGACTCCAGTTCCCTGCTTGGGAAGATCCCTGGTAAGTCTGTTTTTAGTTATTTTTTTAATTAATATTATTTGCCTTTTTTTTTGGTGTCAGTATTCCCTTATTATTCCTGTTTACTTCTGTATAAAAGGGATAGTTCACCCAAAATTGAATGTCTCCTCACTATTTATTTAATTTCAAGTGATTTCAAAGGTTTATGAATTTATTTCTTCTGTTGAACCCAAAACAAGGTATTCTGAAGAATGTTGATTAAAAAAAGCAGCCATTGACATTCATAGTAGAAACAAAAAATACCATGGAAGTCTGTTTTTTTTCAGCATTCTTCTTTGATTCAGATTTCCTTTGTGGTCAACAAAAGAAATAAATTAAAACAGGTTTGGAACAAGTGCAGGATGAGTAAATGATGACAACATTTAAAATTTTGCGTGAACTATTCCTTTAATGGCCCATTTACACTGAGTGGTATGGTACCTTTCTATGAACATGATTTTAATATAACTGCGGATCAATGACAGTGGAAAATAGCCTACTCTACCGTCTGCAATTATATAAAATAAATAAATAAATGCAACATATATGAACACATACAGACTAGGGATGCACCGATACCATTTTTTGGAACCGATCCAATCTCAGTACCAAAATTCTGAACGATCGACCGATACAGATCCGATCCCTATGGTGTGCCATTTTTTATTATAGAATTTTTTTTTATTAACATAATACAGTTTCTACAGTTCTGGTGATTAACTCGAATAACATCTCTTCTTTAGTAAAAATAACAGACCTATAGGCCTACTGTATATGACAGATGGCACAATCTAAACATGATGCTTGCTATAAACTATGGGCTAATTTATTTGAGCATTTATTATGACATTGATATGATCTGTTGTGGTTCAGCTTGTTTCCTTTTAAATATTAAGATAAAAAAAAAAATCTGTAATAGGCTACCCTTATCGATGGTAAAATAACCAGCCTTTTAGCAAAGCCTGATATTTTCCTGCAGGTTTGACAGACAAAACTAAACCATCTGAATCCAGTTTTACTTAATAAACACTCCCTTGCATAAACTCGCCATGAGTGAGACGGAGAAACTGAAAGCATGTCTGAAAAATAACTTTGTCTGAAAAATTATCTTTTTGAAAGTAACTTTGTTTGGTATATTTGTTGGTTATTTTAATGTGTATTTGTTGGTCAGTTATCTACAAAATAAACAAAAATATTTGGTGAAGTTACAAACTGGTCTGTTACATAAAATATTAATATATAAAATTACAGCCAAATATTCACAGTTTCAGAGTAGTCTATATTAGGCTAAATAATTTTATGTTAATGACAATTCATATGAGCCGGGCTGTCAGTTTCACTTTATTAATTTAATCAACTACTTTGACCACAATGAGCCAGGCTTTACAAACTATTCGCACCACTTAAAGTATTTCCCTCGGAATAATAGCCTAAACTCAGCCGGAAGGATGAGAGAACAGAAACTTATCGTAAGAATAATCTTACGAAGCGGCACATGTCACGTCTGCGCAGCTGGTGTGTGAATGAAGCGCTTGCATCCCTGATGCAGCGCACAGCCCTCCGGTATACGGACTCTTCCAAAACAGCAGCACAAAGGGGAGAAATCAGTGCGTTGAGGATCTGTCAAATGTATTATTGAGCCTTTTCTCATTTAAAGTTTCAGGTAGGCCTACTTTGTGTGTGAAGAGCAGGTAATAACCCTCTCTACTCCAGTGCTATAAATGCAATCTGCTGGTCTAACAGACACAGCGCAACATGATTTAAAAACAGCAATGAACTCCATGTTGCTGGTCAAAATGAACCCATTTAATGCAAAAAATGCATTTCTCCACTGATTATTTATATTAACAGGAACAAATAGTCTTGGAGAAAGTTTTTCGTGTTGTCATGAACGCGACATGCATTTTGAATTGTGAATGAATAGAGAATGATTGACAGGTTCAGCGGCGGGAAGCGGTGAACTGAACATGAATTTAACCACTTGAACATTCATCTGTACTTCACATTAAACTATAAAATGGCTTAAAAACATTAAGGATATTGTAGGCCTACATGACAACTTTCTAGTGCCTTTTAATAAGCTACCTTCGTTGCTTTTGTTGTCTTATAAATTACACAGAATATAATGCACGCGCAAGATCGGATTTGGATCGGTACCAGCTGGCTGATACCCGATCCAGCAAAAATATGCAGTATCAAACTGGTATCCGATCGGGATCGGTGCATCCCTAATACAGACCCTTACAGTCTCCGATATGTTACCAATTACAGAAAAACTACAACGCAGTATACAATTATTTGGGTTCAAAAATAAGTAAGTGCCAACCTCTCATCCATATGTTTGTTAGAAAGTCATTCCGAGTTCATAATAGTCCAAAAGGTGATGCCAATAGTTATACATGGCAGTTTGTTCTTGTTTTAGGTTGTTGAAAGAATCATTTGCTCCTTATTTCTTCTTCTTTGGTTTTTCACGCTTCACTCTAGCATTTGTCCGTTTCTAAAAGGATGTCAGAAGCACTTCAATAATCACGTGCATGTTATTATCATCAGCTCAAGAAGTTTGTTATTTCAAATATAGACGCGCAGCGAGCTCTATGGAGAAGGTGAAACCATTCGCGCTTTTAGACAGCCTTGTAAAAAAACAACAGGACACGGCAGGTTTTGTTCTTGTCTTTGTGGCTGTTCATCAAGACGATGACAAGGATTGTTTAAGCTCGGGTTGACCATGCTCTTTATTATATGTATATATTATTACGGTGTAATGTCTCGGCTGTGTATTTAAAAATATCGCTTCCTTTGTTTTCATTCTCCTGGCTTGTGTATGTGCTAGCGAAGCTTCTCTGGACGTGCCTAGCTCTGCCTTTTGGTACCCTTTTGTTGTACTAGTTATTCTTTGGAAAGGGTACCGAAAAGTGGTACATTACGGTTGGCTTTTAGGTACCTTTTGACAGTGGAAACGGCCATAAAAGCGTATCGACCTGTTCCATACCACTCAGTGGAAAAGGACCATATGATGCATTTTGGTCAGTTGGAACATTGGATTGCTAACAACATGTATGCCATCAAAAAACATTATTTCAGATAAAGGCATCTGCCAAGTACATACAAGTTAATGAAAACACCCAGGCTAGTTAAGGAATTGACAGAAAAAAGACACCAATTTGTGCATAATCAATATCGACATTCAAGTGGACAAGCAAATATTACAGATATAATAGAAATTTGGTACACCCACTTCAAAACACATCAGAGTGCTAACACTTTGTGTATGTGTTCATAAACCTAAATGAGAAAGTGACAAAATTTCAAAAATATATATCAAAGTTAGTTTTTCTGGCAACTTAAAATGGGTCAAATTGACCCAGAACATAATGTAAGGGTTAGTAACAATAAATAAATAAAATAAATATAAATTAAAATAAATAAATTATTTAAATTGAATTTTTTTTTTTTGGGGGGGGGGGGGGGGGGGGGATTTGGCCAATCAGATCTCAATTAGACAAGGTAAACATTTTCCTGTTTAAAATCGGTGATTTAATGTGTTTTTCCCACCTTTGACCACACATTTCATCTTATCTTGTTCATTGTTAATTCAAGTTGTCTTGAGAGCAGCCTTTTTCTTAGCTTGATGTGGCATCTTAAATGTGTGTGAGATGCTTAAAAACAGAGTGTCTGGATTCAACAGCCAAAAGTGTTTATCCATTTCATACTCGAGTAGAAACAAAAAACAACTGCTCGTTTAATTCTGATCATCGCATGTCATCAAAACCATCATCTCGTTCACGATGTGATTGATTCTGAACGCCTCTGAATGGGGACAGTATTTCAATCAGCGTCATTGATTTAACTTCGTCTGTCTGAATGCTATGAAAATGAAAATAGAAAGCTGTGTTTATGAAAGACAGAATGTAATTGGAATGTGCTCTTAAGTACTGTAAAATGTCACGTAGGCCTGTGTCTCTGAGTGCCTTGACTGACCTTTTCTCTGAGATCTGCTCATAAGGCCTCTTAATTTAAAATGCAATTTGACATTTCCCCTGCCACGTAATCAAGCAGGTATTTTATTGATATTAGGCTTAAAATTATTAGGTTTTAAACCCCACGTGGTTTTAACCTGGTCCCCCTCTCATCAGGATAAAGAACTAATATGTTTTATCTGTGTGTAATTTAGCTTTTATTGGCTGTCACAGCGAAAACAGACATGGGATATGACTGGGCCACTTTGTTAGAGGCTTCTTTGATTATGAATTCAGTTTTTTGACTTTAGTTAGTGTTAGTATCTGCAACGTTATTCAGATCGATTCAATTATCTTTCACATAATGCATTTAGGATGCTTTCACATTGGGTTTGATGCCTGGTTTGTACCCAACTTTTTAAAATCCAGCCCTTTAGTAGAAAGAACTGATTATTTAGTCATGATACCATATTGGACACTCTGGCCATGTCGCACGTACACAGGTATTTTTTTTACAAAAGGAGTTTCCTCGTTTAAGAAAGGACTTTCGATTAAAAAAAAATAAAAAATCGAAAATTTCTCTCGAAATTGCAAAAATGCACTGTGACGCATGTTATGGGCCAAATCTGATCTCTGTGTACTGTTTTTATAACTGAATAACTCCGTATATATTGGTTTATTTTGAGTCAGGGGTATCAGGCATGTTAAAAAGTAAGTGGTTTGTGGAGAAGTGGTTACTGTAGATGCGAATCATTTTAAATGATTTAGTTCGATTTGGTGAACTAGTTGAACCAGTTCACTTAGTAGATACTGTTAAAAAGAACGATTCATTCACAATCAGAATCACTTATATGGAAATAAATTCCACTTTTGGGCACAAAGGTGTTAAATTTATACTTGTAAGTGTCTGCTCGAGTCGTATTTAATGCTGTCATCATGCTGCTGTTAGGTCCACTCATTTCTGGAGCAGCGAGGATTACTGGTGGAGGACTTACTTGATCGGGCCAATGGCCTCAGAATTACAGATTCTTTAAGTAAATAGATTTACTTAAAGGCTTACAGTGTGTAATAAATGCATTTAAAAAGACAAAAACAAAGGACGTTTTTGCTATAATTTTATTTAGTTTCAGTTAGTTTTGTATATATACAATACAGTTTCAGTTAGTTCTAGTGTTTTAAAAAAACTTTTTTTTTTTTTTTTAGTTAATGAAAATATTTTAAAATTTGTTTAAATTTTTTCGTTTTTTTAACTATAATAATCTTGATATGTGCAAGTAAATTGCATACAAATCAATACAAACATTATTATTTTAACGATGTAAAAATGTGAGGATTTTCCTACAAAGTTGTGGAATTTGCCTCAATCACATCATCTTCTACGTTTAGTGTGAACCCAGCCGTGTTGGCCAATCAGAAAGGAGAAATCAGCGTGCACACTGATGTCAAGAAGCAAGAACTCCTCATGTAGTGGCCACACCACCGCACTGTTTCAGAAAATTTTCACTTTTTAGAGTTCTGGTTTCAGTCACCTGATACTGCTTTTTGTCTGGACAAACATTGGGGGTTATAAACATAGAAGAAAATTGGGCTTTTGAAAATACCTGTGTTCATGCGTACAGACCCATACTCATGGCCATTTACTCAAAGGAGAATTTCCTCCAAATTGTCAATATTGCAATAGCAAACAAACTGTTAATCATACTTTTGGAATGGTCTCTTTTTTTAATGTTATCAACAACAATTTTGATCTGGAAAGACTTTAAAGGAAAAATTTAGGGAAGCTCTGATCGGGATTTTTGCAGCTGATTGCTTATGATGGTGATCAGCCAATACTGAGTACCGCTTCTGATGCTTTAAGGTTTATATGCATTAAGCACATTTTCACAAGTATTCTACTTAAGTGATCTTTCTTTACCTAAGAGAAAAAAGGAAGGATATTGCATATAATACCCTAAACACATATCTTAAAACTATTTAGTGTGAACATGTCATGGTCAGAAACAGCTTTACAGAAAATATTAAATGGATAAAAGATGGTAAGAAAAATAACTAATGCAATTTGGAAAAATTACAAATGATGGAAGAAGAATTCAACAAGTCTAAATCAAGAAACGGTGTGAAGCGCATATTTGATGCATAAGAATTCAAATGCACACCTATTTATCCATTACTTTACTAAAAGGAAGTAGGCATAAAAATTACAAATAAATCTGTCCATTTTACCTGCTGTGTTGGGAGTCCAGTGATGCATTATTTACCTCCTCACTTATTTTAGCACTGCTGATGTGTAATATATCGGTGACCACGTGTGTCTTCCTCTGCTAGTAAACTTGTAAACAAACACTTGCATCGGTTCATGAAATTGGCCAGAATGGTGAGTACCGATCGAGTCATAAAATGTGATTATCGGCCGATACTGATCTCTTGCCGATTGATCGGAGCGTCTCTAGAAATATTAAGCACCGCGTCATCACATTGAAAGCTGTTTCAAAGTAATAACAGTGCAGGTGGAGACACAAAACAGCCGGATGCTGCTGCTTGGGTGCCTCAAGTTTGAAATTTGGAAAATGTAGATTTGTTTTAAAGTGCTAATGCTGAGCAGCAAATGCTTTTTTTTTTGTCATGAATGTAAAATAACAGTTCAAACAAACAAGAAGAAATCTTCTCTGCTTGCAGCGTGTCAAAAAGTGAATGAGGAAATGCATAATGCAGAATCTAGACTGCTATGAGGAAATCATGCACAAAAAGAAGCCCTGCCCCTACTAGTCCTGTCACCATAGATATTTTTTGTTGTACAATAGATTGCACTGAAATAAATTGCGATAAATGATATTATCATAATTTTAAGACTTTTAAGTAGTTGTCATTTTATGCCACTCATTATATAATGCAGAACGACAATATAATAACATCTAAATACAAGTACACTCTTCTAAAGTACGCGTAATATTTTATTCTTAAGAATAATTCATTTAATTTTAGTCGTTTTAACAATTTAATAATTAGGCATTGAAATCAAATACTATACTGGTTAACCATACTGACACTGACACCTCCAGTAGAGATAGAGATGATGAGAGATCAGCTAAAATGTTGCTAGAATTGGTTTTTATGTATGGGCGATATATATTGCATCACCAAAATTGATTAAGGTCCTGTCCGTGTGTTGTGCGATAAGTCGATATATTGATTATTGTGACAGGCCTAGCACCTAATCAATTTTCTGTTTCAGTTGGAAGTGCATCAACATTCTGATTGAGCGCATCTTAAGCTTTTCTCCACATTTCATCAAATTTTGCAGATCTGTACATGCATTTAACATGGCTTTTAATGTAATGTCTGGATTGGAATTGTTGTTGTGTGTGATTCAGGTGCTCTGAGCCCATTGAGTGCGGCTGCTGCTGCCGCTGCAGCTGCTGGAAGAGTGGCTCTGTCCGGGCACTCTGGCTCTGGCGGCGTGCTGCTTGTTAGCAATCTAAACGAAGAGGTCAGTGTACTTTTACATCTGAACCACTCCCCTGCATTTACCATCTTCTGTTTGTCATGCCATGTTATGTTTTTAGACTCCTGCATTTAAAACATAACTAATAAAAGCTAATTATTAAATGATAATGATATTTAAATAATATTTAAGAGTTTTTATTTGAACAATTTTTGAATAATATTTATATTGAATAATAATTATTACTCTTAATGCTCTTATAATTGCTATAATTTAGAAAAATTTACTTTTGTTTTCATAATTATTTTATATGCAAATAAGAAAAGTCCAGAAGAAAGTCTTAGTGATGCTTAACATAGGCTTAAAGGATAGTTTACACAAAAATGAAAATTGATTTGCAATTGACTTTCCGTTAAATAGTTCCAAACCGTTTATGAGTTGCTTTGTTCTGTTGAACACAACGTTATTATGTTAAAAAAAGGTAGAAACCTGTAACCATTGGCTTAAAGGGTGCTTTCACACTTTTGGTCCACACCTTGGTTTGTTTGAAGTCAAAGTACGGTCCGTTTAGCTACACTGTAAAACCCAACAGTCAACTTTATGAAATAAGTGTAGTTAACTCAAATTTGACTGAAAGTTAGTTCTACTCGTATGAAAAGAGTTTTGAATTCAGTGTTGAAGGTAATGAGTTAATTAAATACCTCATTACTTCAACTTAAAGGGAGTAAGTTCACGGTACTCATATAGATTAGTTTTTTTTAACTCAAATGGTTTGTGGCAATCGGTTTCCTCAAATGGTTTGAGTTGCCTTAACTTTTTGGGTTTTAGAGTGTAATGTAAATGTGTCTTCTGAACTTGGGTGCGCACCCGTGAACCGTACCCTAGTCTGCGTGAAAGAAGTGGTCTGGGGTAGGGTACACTTCTGATGTGAATCCGATCGTGCCCAATAACGGAAGTGAACTTCCAACTGCACAACAAACGTTAGTTTTTATAATGTTCATTCGTGTGTGTATGTCTGTGTATTACCTACCTTGGTGACAAGTGGAACTGACCCAGTGCAAACCCAGTGTGATAATGTCTGCTCGTCTCCACCAAAAACGACTTCTGCAGACATCGCGTGATGCTCTGAACGTTTTTAATTTTTTTTTTTTTTGCGCCAGATAGACGCAAGTGGTTACAAAGCCAAAAGATTCAGTAATAGCAGAATGACTGTGATATGCGGATGTCTCCATTTTGGCGATTTGCTTTCGTGGCCGTCACGTAGCAACAGCTGTACACAAAACAGCAGCTTGATGACGCAAATGTACCAGTGTTCAGAAGGAAAAAAAGATGGGGTTAACACAAACCAGCCGAGAAGGTGGCAAGGGGGGACTATTGAACTTTGGTTTGGTCCAGGCAATTGAACCAAGTGTGAAAGCACCCTAAGAGTAGAAAAAAGAAATATTATGGAAGTCAATGGTTTCAGGTTTTCAACATTTTTCAGAATTACTTCTTTTGAGTTGAACGGAAAATAGAAACTGAAATATTTTTGTGACAAATGGGGTCAGTAAATATTGACAATTTTCAGCTGTGGGTGAACTGTCCCATTAAATAGCTTTTGAAATATGTAAAAATTGACCCAGGCATTTCTTTGAGTTTTCTTTCTTTAAGTCTTTAAGGCCTCGTTTATTTTAATGATAACAAAACAAACAAACAAAAAAAGTATAATGCTTTTAAATTGCATTTACATTTTAAACTAAATTGAAGGGATAGTTAACTCAAAACTGGAAATCTGTCATCATTTGCATGTTTTAAACCTGTTTGTCTTTTATTTCTTCTGTTAAATGCAAAATAATGTACTTTTATCAAAGCTGGCAACCGGTAACCATTGAGGTAAAACAGTGGTTACTGTTTTCAGCTTTATTTCTTATTTGTGTTCAACAAAATAGGTTTGAAACCACTAGAGGGTGAATAAATAATGAGTAAATACTCATTTTTGGGCAAACTATCTAAGTTCATCATCTAAGTTTGTTTGGTTTGTTTATAATTGTCATCATATGGCATGACAAACGTATTATTTCCATAGTCTCATTCTCAATTTCTCTCTCTCTTTGTGAGAACTAATGAACTGTATGTGACATTTCCCTTCTTCTCATCCGGTTAACAAAGACAAATTTGGAGTGTTCTTTAAACGTCAGTCCTCATGTATTGCTCTGGGGGTCAGTGTGACTTTGTCTGTTCACACCATAACTTTAAGGTGGTTTTCATGTCTACACAAGCATGGCGATCACAAAGACCCGATTAAAACTCTGTGGACCGAATGCTTGAAACTACAACGCTTTTGCCTTTTTTTTGATCTCCTGCATGCACAACTCTCTAATTCAGATCATTGTTGTCATTTATCAGATGCTCCTTTTACTTTTTGATATGAATGTATCCTTACCCTGGTACCTGGGTAACTACATTTGGCACAATTATTTGCTCGTATAATGTAGAAATGCATAAAGCAGCCATTCTTCTGCATTTCCTGTGTACTGACCTGTTTTATATATTTTTTGTTCCCCCCTTTTGCTTATATTCTTTACTCCATTTGCTTCTTCATTTTTGATTTTGTCCCACTCTGTCTCTCTTTATTATTATTTTTTTACCCTCATATATATCTTTTGTTGTTTCTCACCACTTTTATCACACCTCGCTGTTCATGCTCTTGTTTTTTATTTTTGTTCTTATTTTTTTTGCTTGACCAAAACTTCGGACCCCCCAATTAACCGCCCCGAACCATGATCCATGACCACTTCACCATTCTGCGGGAAACCACCCTCCGTTATGGATGATCTGTTCATCTCTGCTCTTCCTCGACTCTTCTCTCTGTCCGCTTGCTCCTCTCTCCTCTAAAGATGGTTACGCCCCACAGTCTGTTTACCCTCTTCGGTATGTTCTTGTTAGCTCTACCTTTTTTTCATTTGGTTTCTCTTATTGTTCTCTTATTATTATTATTCATGTGCTTTTGGTTACTTTATTCAAAGTCAGCATGAAATAGAAATTTCAGATATTGGCCAGTAGATTAACTTAATGTCCAATGACAATTATTGACTAGTCTTATTTAAAAAATCGTATATACTTGACAGATATAGAATCGTATATACTTGACAGATAGTTAAGAGATAGTTCACCCCCAAAAAAATGACAATTTCCTCATCATTTACTTTTTCTCGTGTGGGAACCCTAAGAGTTTCTTTCTTCTTTTAAATACAAAAGAAGATATTTTGAAGAATGTTGGTTGCATGCATTTACTTTCTTAGTAGGACAAAAAAATAATATGGAAGTCAATGAGTGCCAGCATTTTTCAAAATATCTTCCTTATTGTGTTTGACAGAAGAAATAAAAGCTCAAATAGGTTTCAAAGAAGTGCATGGAGTAAATTTTCAGTTTTGGGTGAACTATCCCGTATTTTTTTTTGGAAATATTCATATTTATCTCTTTTTACTCTATTTGTTAATCTTTTGGTCACACTTTATTTTGTTAAATTTAAGTTACATAGCATCTATATGCCAACTAATTCTCATGTGATTATAAGTAGACTGCTAGGGTTGAGGTTAGTGTAAGTTGACATGTACTTGCAAATTTTCTTATAGTCAGTTAAATGTCTGTTGAAGGAGCAGAATCAACAGAAATTAAGCAGACAGTCTACTAATACTCAAATGGACCATTAAAATAAAGTTTATCTTTTATTTGCCAAAAAAGATGATGTAAATGAATATAAATATGATAGAATATAATGCTATAAAACAGCAAGCATATGTTGTCTTATTGATTATACGCATGGACAAATCAGTATTGATTTAGGGCAATATACGTCATTTGTGACATTTCTGTATGGGTAAGCTTCATATTAAAGCACTGGGGTCTCATTTATAAACGTGGCTATGCACAAAGGGGGTTGGAAATAGAGCTGCATGATATTGGAAAAAAGTGACATTGCAATATTTTGTTTTTCTGCGATATGAATTTAGTTTCACAAGATGACTATTTGGAAAGAATTTCTAATTTTGTAATGATTTGTAGGGGAGTGTATCTGCATACAATAAACTAAATATAAAAAATTAAAGCACAGATGAAAACAACAGGGCAGAAATACAAATGAAATCAACAACGCTTTAAGATATTGCAGTCAAACAGTATTAAAGTATAGAAATTCAATATGTAAAATGTAAAAAAAAAATATATATTGTTAAATCTAGTCTTTACTGTATTTAACAAATTAAACCTCATTAATATTCGTTAAAGCGGCAACCTTTACAATTTCCTGTGCCCAAAACAGTTGTAATTAACTTGAAATCTTGCAGTTATAGGCCTTAAAATACACATCCAAAAGTCTTTAATTTTATTAGATTGGAACTTTGCATGTTCTGAACTGTGTTTTCTGGTTAGTTATAATCCCAACTTGACATTGTGATTTTGATGCTGAAACAATATATTGTGCAGCCCTAGATGGAAATGTGTGTATGAAAAAAAATGGTTCCTTGAAAAACAAAATTGATGGTAGAATGTGCACACCTGTAAGTAAACTGTAATATAAACCTAACATCAAACAAAAAAGGTGACAGGGGAAGCCTAATGTGTCTGTGCTCTTTGGGTAAGGGATTCATCAGAATTAACAGCAAAAGTAAGTCCAAGGCAGTCGAAAAATGTGGAAAAAATAATAAAAAGCCTTTATAAGGTAACCACCCTGATGAAGGCAATTGTTTGCCGAAACGCGTAGGCGCAGTTTTAAGGAATAGCCATGTCAATATAGGCATTTTTCGAGTGCCTTGGACTTACTATTGCTATTATATACATTTATTTAATGTACATATTGTTCTGTAATGTAATGTAAAAATATCTCATATAAGGCATAATCACTAATAAATACACTACAATTTATTCTGTCAATTGTTCACTTTTAGAAAGGTTTCTCCCCAAAGTTCTATAAATGAGACCCCTGGTTTTTTGGCAAAAACAAGTATAAATATTTGTTAAAAATATCAATCAAAATCATTTCTTAGTTTAATCAGTTGAATTAATGTTAATGAAAAATAAGCAAATGGCTTTTTAGCATTTCTAAATGGATAAAGTACATCTGTATTTATTTATTTATTATTATTTCTTCTTTTGTAATGGAGGTAAATCAATTTTGGATGCTGTTTCATGTTGACTTTAAACCATTATCATTAACTGGCTTTAAGAGTAAAAGTTTTTTGCTTTTGGTTCTGCCTTTTTAACTATTTGTTTGGATGCATGTTTGTCTTTGGTTCAGTTTGCACAGTTTCGATGTTCCATCTTAGCTTTTAATTTCTCTTGCATTTGAGGGTGTGTGTGTGTGTGTATATCTATATATATATCTGAGTCTTCTGTCAGGTTGTGATTAGTTTTCTCCATCTCGATAGACATTCTGTGAGTCTATCAGTCTATCTTTCCACTCTCTGAGTCTCACTCCTCACTCTTTCCTCCGTCTCTGGCTTTCTCTCCGGCTGCTGCTGCTGCTCTGTTCACAGGAGTTTATGGAGACGTGCAGCGCGTGAAGATCCTTTTTAATAAGAAAGACAGCGCACTGATACAGATGGCCGATATGAACCAGGCTCAGCTTGGTAAGAAGCATACCGAAACATTCTTAACAGTTATTGTCACGGCAACTTTACATGCCAGTCAAGCTCAATTTGCAGTCGCATTCAGACTTTAAAGACGTTGTGAAATCGCAGAAGATTCATTCAGAATCGATGTCCTTGGTTTTATTGTGCGCAATTTAATTGCAAATAAAAATGTATTCATTAAAACTGAACAGCTTTGCCTCATAAACAACAGCTCTCATGGCGCCCACATTATTTCCTGATGAAAATTTAAGAAGTTTGCAGGTTGTGAATGCCTTATGGATATGTAGTGGAGATAAAAAAAAAAAAAAGAAGAAAAAAACAAAGGATATGATGAGTATTTGCAGTTTTGTGCTGGATAACTGTTATACAGGACTAATATTTATGTATATATTTTTTTAAACTGATAATTATTATTATTATTATTATTATTACTTTTATTATCACATCAGCTGCCAGTACTTCTTTCCTACTACTTTAATGATCAACATTATTATTGTTGTTAATATTATTGCTGCTTGACTTACCACAAATCACATTAGCTATGTTTCCATCCACCTATTTTTATGCAAATGTTGGATATGAGCATAAAAAACGATTGATGGAAACCCCAAGATGCGGATCCATTTTGAAAATGCGCATAAAAAAACATATGCGCATATTTGAGTAGGATAAACTATTTATTCGATAAGAAAAGATATCATGTGATGATAAAAATGTGTGTGAATGGACAAACCAGCAGGCTGAGCACACTGTAAATCATCTGAACTGTTGTTTTGGTCATTCTAAAACACCGTTTTATAGTGTTATATTATTAACTCCATCCAGAACTGTGAAGAGCATCTGTGCTCCACATCTCACGCCTGCAAACGCCACCATGCGTTCATTGAGTGTTGGCATCGTCGTATGAGGTGCAAGTCATTTATTAAATAAAGAAAAGATTCACGCAGCAAATTCCATTTTTACTGTTTATATTTGGTGCCAGATAATCAGGAAGTGACGATTTTGTTGTCTTTGACTCATTGGATTGAAACGCTGCTTTATTTGCACCTCTTTTATGCGATATTCCAGTTTTGCACATAATTTAATTCACATCTTTGGATGGAAACATAGCTATTGATATGTGCACATAGTTTTTTTTCCCCCTTTTTTGTATATTATTATTATTATTATTATACTCATTGTCCCTCTCTTTCTTTCGTTTTTTTTTCTTGTATATCTTGTATATTGTATATTGATTGTTATCAATTATAGGTCATGTTTTTGCATAATAAAGAATTTTTATTTTCCATTTCGAATAAAATTTAATACATTTATGATCACAGAATTAAACTGAACACACTGGGCTATTTATCACTTTTGTCAAATCTGTAGAACTTCATAGAATCAAACTAATATTAACATTTTACTCAAACCCATTGCTAATAAATCCAGAATCAAAGGATTTTTCTCTCTAGCTGTATGCATGTTTATACTTTGTGTTATTAAAAATGCACTACAAGTTAAATGTTTGGGGCCAGAAATTGTTTTTTTACTTATTTTTTTTTTAGTAATTACTGTTTTTCAAAAACATTAAATGCATTAAATAATAATTTTAAAAATATATTTACTTTGTAGATAAATGTTAATCCTAAATTTAATCCTGTTAAATAAATGAAATCCTAAAAAGTTAAATACTTTTCATCATTGTCATCGTTTTTAATAAAAAGCAATTATTTTGAGCACTAAATCAGCTTATTGATATGATTTTTGAAGGATTTAGCTGGAGTAACGATGCAGAAAATGCAGCATTGTCAAATTAATTTCAAAATAAAAGTGTTACATTTTAAGTTCTGTTCTTGCCAACTTTATAATTCAATAAATACACTTTTGGATTGCATAATAGTCTTTAAATAAAATAAACCATTATGTGGAGTATTTTGAAATGTGCATTTTTTTAATTCTATGTTTCACATAAACTTAGCTAAAAAGAGCGGGCAGGATGTAGAGTAGCTCCTCCCCTTTTTAAAAGCAGCCAACAGTGTTTTATTACAGCTCTGCCAGTGAGAATTGTTGAACCTGATTTTTACAGTATATGGGTTGAGCTCAAGTGCATCAAATGAAAAGCAAAAAAGAAGCGCCTTGAAGGGGCGGGACATGTCAGATACAGATTTGATTGGTCAAGATTTGATTAGAAGCAAGTATTAGGTGACATATAAATCATTGATCCATTTAGGTGAGTGATAAACTGCAAGCTTTACATGTTTATATCAGTTTTAGATCTTCAGAACGCAAATTTAGTCACTGATTTGTACCACATTAGCTTTTAGATATTTTTAAAGACTTAACATACTGATACTAACATCTAAAGAACATTACATTTAATTAAGTCTTTCTCATTTTTCTTCTATTCTGTGGCTGTACCTCAGCGATGAGCCATCTAAATGGTCAGAAGATGTTTTCAAAGATCATCCGAGTCACGATGTCCAAGCACCAGACCGTTCAGCTGCCGAGAGACGGTTTAGACGACCAGGGTCTCACCAAAGACTTCACCAACTCTCCGCTACATCGCTTCAAAAAGCCCGGCTCCAAGAACTTCCAGAACATCTTCCCTCCTTCTGCCACGCTGCATCTGTCAAACATCCCGTGAGTAAAAGCTGCATTCGCCACTTGTCAGTCTGTGTGTCAGTCGTCGGGGAGCAGACTCATTTTTCTGTCATGTTTTGAAGGCAAGACGTTACTGAAGAAGACCTCAGAGTCCTGTTCTCCAACTCCGGCGGCACTGTGAAAGCTTTCAAGTTTTTCCAGTAAGTCTGTCGCCATTTAACGCCTCATCAAAACGATGCTTCCGCTTTCATTTGTGCGATTGTTTCTAGTCTCTGCAGAGATCATAAAATGGCCATAATGTGGCCTGGAGTTTCAATGCTGAACAAGAACTTCTGAAATGATCATAGCAAGTGTTAGAACAAGCATTGAAAAGACTTATTTACCTTTAGGAGATTTTTCCTGCTCAGAATTTTCCCCAAGTAATCCCATCATTTATGTTATTGGCAACATCTCAATAATTATTGAATGGTGAATGTAAAATACATATAAGATATATATATATAATTATATTATAAAAAAATATATATTAGAATAAATATAATTAATGTTTTTTTTTATAATTATGTTTTTAGTCATGGCTAGACCTACACAGAAATCGGCAGATTTCCGCAGACTTTTAGGCCATAATTTAGTCTGTATTCATTTGTGTAAATGTATATACATTTATATTTATTCAGTTTTCAAATTAATTTCACCAATATCGTTGTGATATAATAACAGTAATATTAAAATGTTCTTATGATTTATTTACTATAGTTTGTAAAGTGATATTTTCTGTCTTTTAGTTGATTAGTTAAATGAGAGACTTGCTTTGTTTGCCAAATAAGTGGATCTAATTGGAGTTGCATTGTAAACATTAAATACAAGTTAAAAATTTATTATTATTTTTTCATATATTAAGTTTTTAGTTATGATACTTATTAAAATGTCAGCAGATTCTGTCTGGCCCTAGTCATGGCTTTACTGCATTTATCAGTTTATTATTACTGTTTTTCTCTGTTGGTTTGGCTCATTTCTTAAAACAGGAATTACATCCTCTAAACAACATGGACAAACCTCCAAACCACTTGGCCATTGTTCACAACAGACTTGATTTTCTCATTCATTTCATCAAATTGCAAATGTCTGAGTACATCTTTGCAAATGATTGGGTACATGTAGCCGACATATAGCACAATTTCCAAGTGAATAGATCTAGTTGATCTAAACTGATTGTTGATTCTCAGTTCAATGGTTGTTCCCTCCAAAATATGTCAGCGTCGTTTCATTGTATAAGTCATCTTATGCACAATTGTCAAATTTAGACAAGAACATAGTACCATATATGAATCCGTGAAACATTTAATGCATTTATTACAGCAATTGACAGTCAGGTGAAACTAGAACTTGACTAACAAAAGAGGAATTTCACACATCTCAGGTGACCCATCAAGCACTGTAGGCTGCATTTAATTTTCATTATTTTTGTTTGTGTTTATATTACAGTATATTTAGTTTTATTCTGATGTATGGAAATTACTTTGTGTGTGATTGACAATGGTTACAACTTCCTTGGCGGTATAAGTGCAATGTGTGATGTCAAACCTTGGAGGCTTCTCTTAAACTAAAATCCTTTTTATAAATCTTTTATTTATTTAGTCTTATTTAATTATTTAGTCTAATCTAATTAAGACAATAATAAGATCAAGGCGTTTACATGAGTTGCTTTTTGAATGTCCCTTCCAT
Organism: Danio aesculapii; assembly: GCF_903798145.1. NCBI lineage: Eukaryota > Metazoa > Chordata > Actinopteri > Cypriniformes > Danionidae > Danio > Danio aesculapii. The sequence goes on from NC_079458.1 coordinate 11,026,087, forward strand.
GATCCTGTTTTACATCTTATAGCGCATAATTTGATTAACGTCATCGCTTCACCACGATATCTGCATTTCCTCTGGAGTTTCATGTAATTTCGGGTGTTTCATTTTTAATTTGTCGACTTTAACTGCAGTTTGGCACTTTCACTTTCATTTGGGAATATTTCATGCATGCCAAACAAACAAGATATTGGGTGCAACTATGAACTGCTGAAAGACAGTTTTAATGTAAGGTTATACCGCATGCTAAATGGAAGAAAAACTCCACATTTCACGATGCAGGTGTCTGTGGTCTGCACTGACTCGGTTGGTGCAAAGAGTGTCAAACAGCCGTGTGTGTGTGTGGACAATCCTGTCGCAAAACGTGGCAAAAAGTCCTACATGACAGTAATAGTTTGATTGCAGTGTTTACATGTCTGTGTTGCACTACAATAATGCGACTAAAATCAGCATACTCCACATGTCTTAATTAGATTTCTTTAGTTCGATTAAGGTCTTAATCGCATTAAAATCAATTTATTGGTGTCCATGTAAATGTAGTCATTGTCAATCGTATTGACACACTGCCTTCGCAACTTACAATGAAATTCCAACAGTCCAAAACATTAAAAATACATTTACATATTATTGATTATGAATATTTGCTTTATTCACTCAAAATCCATGATTCACAATATTTTAGATAAACACTGAAAGATCCAATTCCTCATTTATTCCTCTTGGTGTCATTTTATTTTATGAATGTGGAACGCTTCTCTTTGTTATAATTTTTTATTAAGCTTATGTCCTCATCGTGACTACAATTCTTCCTTAATTCCTATACTTTCTAGTTGTTTAACATGTCCGAAATCCATTAAGTGTCTTGCTACTGCCGAAGTTATCTCTCGTCATCATATACTCACTAATTCGCAACTTCAACTGACTTAATAACTTCCCTATATATCTTTTGGCACTGACATTTTAACATGTAGACCGCGTTACGGGTAGAGCAGGTAATGTAGGTTAATATTTTACCTGTTCAAAAATTCTTTACACTTTACTAGACTCTGACATGCGGCACAATTTTATATTGTGAATAATATTGACCTCAATTATTTCATTAAAAAATGAAATGCTTTTATTCCAGCTAAACTAAAAGAAATAAGACATCCTCAGAAGAAATAAAAATGTATAGAAAACAAAAATGTATTTTAACACCTCATCAAAAGACCCCCTTTCTTTTGTGACCATTTCTTTTTTTGGCAGAGATCATAAAATGGCCCTGATTCAGATGTCGACCATCGAAGAAGCCATTCAATGCCTGATCGACCTCCACAATTACAACATGGGTAATAACCACCACCTGAAGGTCTCCTTTTCCAAATCCACCATCTGAAACGCAACCTGAGAGGTCTTGATCTAAAATCTTTTTTTCTATCGTCACATGTTGACTGTTTCAATACACTGGGGACCACGAGTTTCTTTTCCCAAGTTTCATTCCTAAAGATGTCGAAAGAAGGAAATATTGTGACTGTTTTTCCAAGGACTTTTTTTTTTACACCGTTTTCTTATCGTGGGCGCTCTGATGTGCTAAAAAGCTGTTGTGGTGTAAAGTCCTGATCCCCTTATAATAAAAAAAAAAAAAAGCAGAAAAGAATGTGCCTTACAAAACTTATCAGAATTATTCTTGTTTTTCTCAAACCCATGCTTTTGTTTGAGGGTAATATTACACTAATTTTGTTTTTTTCTTCTCCTCGTGTCGAGTCTGTATAGTGTATAAAATCCATCAATCTTTATCGCGTCTTACGTTTGTTCAATTCTTAATGCCCGTGTCGTTTCATTGAGGAATTGTAAATAAATGTGACTCTCCAGTGGTCGTTATGGACCCATTTTTAACCCACCAATCTAGTCAAATCTCTTGTAATTTGGAGAAGAAGCCAGTTGTAATTGCTCATTTTGTTTCCTCCAGTTTTCTTTCGTATACCTGTTGTTGTCTTTATCCTAAGTGGAAGGTAATTATGACATGCTTTTCTCTGCGTGTACCTGCCGGTGCATCATTATTCTTAGTGTTGCGTGGATTGGAAATCGCTTCGTGTGATTTGGAAAGACGACTACAGTAGAAGGGACCAAAGTTTATGTGCCTATAGTCTTAATTTACTCCCATATAGTGAGCGTTTTAAAGGGATATTTCACATCGAAATGGAAATTTGCAGTTTGTTTAGTTACTTCCAGATCAGTTGAGATGTTGGTGGCCTCTTTAGAAAAATATTGAAGATTTTTACCTGGAAATGAGGATGTTGGTGATTTCATAAAATGTAAGTCAATGGCTTGATGACTTTTAGAGAAAAATATATATATACACAGGCAAAATAAAATGACTACCGATCGGAGCTGAGCGTTATGGCAAAAATGTCAATAAAAAAAAATCCTGATAATTTTCCATATTGAACAATAACGATATGTATTTAGATATAAGTTGTTAATGCTTCTAGAATTAAAACAGTATCCCAATAATGACTGCCAAAAAATTAGGTCTATTAAACCGTAACATTTTCAGCTGATTAATTTTTCTGGTGGCCAAAATTCGGTACATCTCTAATATCAACAGACTCTTAGATTCCCATTGTTGCACATTTCTGCGTTGTGATTGGCTCTTAGATCAATATGGAGTAAATAAGTCCAGAGCTTATCATTGTTATTGACAGTTTATTGCAATTCGATATCGTTTATCGGCCCAGCTCTACTACCGATGATACATTTATCAACTTGCATCATTTTATGAATCACGGTTTCTACTAAAAGCCTTTCATGTTCTGCTGAAGACGAATGTTACCTCATGGTTTCCGCTACATTCATTCGTCCGTGGCGCCACACTAAAATTCATCCCGCTACGGCTACATAACAGCTTCTCATTCAAAGCATGCTCTGTCTCCCATAAAACTCCCTAAATTCTACACCGCGCAACCATCTTCATACCTGCTTCCCAGTTCGCACGCACCTTCACCCACCGCTCTTCCGTTCGTGCGTACCCCCCCAGCCCCCGCTCAGAGATTGCCGCCAAAGCTGGAAAAAATCCTAGAGGAAACACTGTACCTACATGTTGGATGCCCTGAGGGAGAGTAACCACAGCAAATTTTAATTTTTTTGATTGAACTGCTTTATGTTTTTCAGAAGTGATGACACCCTACGGGCAGGCTTTAGAGAGTGGTTGAGAGAATACATGTTAATTGGAAAGTCCACATTTTCATTTCTTGGAGGAGCAAATGTTGTTTTTTATGTCTGTAGGACTGTATGATCCAAAATTTGGATGTGGCACAATTAAAAGATTTTTTTTGTTTTAACAAAAGCTGGAAGAATTCTTTGGATGTGTGTTTTGATTTCTTCTTTCTGTTTGATTTTGTTTTTTTTTTTTTTTTTCTGTGGCATGACTAATAAACCCTTGTGTAGTTCTGAATTCTCTCTTTCTGTCTCTTCTGCCCCTCACTCTTGTTCTGTCACTTTGTTTTGAGAGTTCTGACATCTTGTATTTTAGGGTGGAATTTTATTATATTTTTTTTTATTTCAATGGTTTTGGCAAAACTCTGTCTCTCTGTAAATCTTATTTATTTAATATTATTTTAAGTAAATTGTAAATTCTTTGGTTTTTTTTTTTTTGCTTTGTTATGAACTATACACCGCAAAACCCCCAAATTTAAGGTAACATAAACCATTTGAGGAAACTGATTGCAACAAACCATTTAAGTTCAAAAACTAATCTTAATGAGCACTGTGAACTTACTCCATTTGAGTAAATGAAGCAATTTGAGCACAGTAAAACCCAATAAATGGAGTACTGTAAAACCCAATAAGTTAAGGCAACTCAAACCATTTGAGGAAACCGAGTGCTACAAACTATTTGAGTTAAAAACACAAATAAATATGAGTAGTGAACTTTTAAGTTGAATGAGGTATTTAATTAATTCACTTCCTTCAACACAACTTCAAAACTCTTCAAATGAGTAGAATTAACTTTCAGTAAATATTGAGTTAAATTCATTTGATAAAGTTTACTGTTGGGTTTTACGGTGTATAGTTTGTGTTTATTTTAGTTGACGTGGTTCAGAACAATATTTCTTACTGTGAAATCACATCCTCTGTTTTTTATTATATTATTATAATATATTACAATATGTACTTATTTATGATGTGGTTCAACAAGAGCTCAAACGAAATCTATTTAAAAAATTGTTATTTTTATTTTCAGGTGTCTTCAAAAGACACTTTTTTTCCCACCCTCAGTTGATTAGAAGTTATTTAAACGAAACATTTTATGTAATAAAACAATTTAAAAAGGTCAAAATGTGAAACTTTCTTTTTAGAAAAAATTTAACTTATTAGAATTTCTTATCAATACTGATGTGAATACTTCGGATGAAATTTTTTAAGAGCATAAAACGGGAGAAATACAGTAATAACTTTTGGAATTTCATTACATTTCTCTGAATTTATAAATAATTGATGCTCAAAAAAAGTTTTGAAACTAAATTAATTTGACTTGCATGAACCTTTAGATGAATGTGAATACATTTTCATTCTGCAGTGGTTCATCAATAGCCGTACATATTCATTTTAATCAACAATATTCAGTCCTGAAAGGAAAAGGGCTAAATATATTTGACCAAAGTTTTAAAAAGTATTTCTGACACCTAAATATTAAGGTCAAAAATGACAAATGTGTGTTTTTTAATGATTATACCTGAAAAAGTGTCAAAACATTGCATTTTCATTCTCTTATTAAATGCTAAACGTTTCTGTGAGATAGCAAAATGGACAGAGGCAACATTTCAATACGACGTTTAATTGACGCTAATGTTAGATGTCAATTTGATGAAGTTTTGCCATCAACGCAATTTACATGCACTGTAAGGATACAAAATTTTGAATTTGCGAAGCTTTCATGTGAATAAAACTCAATTCTTTATTTCGTTATTTTTATGGTTAAAAAGGCGTCAGTGTGTGGACGTCAAACCGACTTTTTTTTTTTTTTCATGTTGTTTTGACAAATGTTGCCTGTTGTGTGGTCTTTTCCACATGAACAGCAGTGGTGGAAAGAGTACTGAAAAAAATCACTCAAGTAAAAGTACCATTACTTTCCTAAAAATGTAGTGAAAGTAGAGTAAAAGTATGTGTTGTAAATATTACTCAAAGTAGGAGTAAAAAGTAGACCTTTTAAAAGTACTCAAGAGTAGTGAGTATTAAGCTGCGGTCACACAAGAGTTTGAGCATGTGAAATTCTGTCGTACAGTGCTGCGAAAAGGGGCGGGATTAAACAAGATGATTAGACGTTTAAAAAGCGAGCGACTGGTCCATATTTTAAATTTCTATACAGAGAGGTCATATTTTGATCTTCGATTGGTCTCACACAGTCAAGTGATGTGATTTCGCACAAGCTTGCGTTTTCGGTCTGAGGAATTCACATTCTTATGAATGGAAGTCTGTTAAAAGCTGATGTGTTTACATGTAATTTGTGCATGTGTGTAAATGTAACATTGTGTTGTGCATGTAGTTATTGCTCAGCAGGCATACAACATCATAAGACGTTAATATTAACTTAGATTTAGGTCGTGACCAAAATTCTACGTTTAGCCAGCGTCTAAGGACAACATTATTTTGACTTCCAATAATGACGTCAAATGATGTTAATAAAATGAAGTTCTTACCTCTCGGACAGGTCATTCAGGGTGTCGTGGAGGGGAGAGGTGTCCAACCTACAGCATCTAAACACTGGGGTACCTCAGGGCTCTGTTCTTGGGCCACTTCTCTTCTTCATCTACACGACATCTTTAGGAACAGTCATCCAGAAACATGGATTTTCCTACCACTGCTATGCTGATGATACCCAGCTATACCTCTCTTTTCACCCTGATGATCCCTCGGTTCCAGCTCGCATTTCAGCCTGCCTGTCAGACATTTCACTCTGGATGAAAGATCATCATCTTCAGCTTAACCTCACGAAAACGGAAACGCTTGAAGTTTCTGCCAACCCGACTCTTCACCATAACTTTTCAATCCAGATGGATGGGGCAACCATTACTGCATCCAAAATGGTAAAAAGCCTTGGAGTAACAATTGATGACCAACTGAACTTCTCTGACCACATTTCTAGAACTGCTCGATCTTGCAGATTCGCACTCTACAACATCAGAAAGGTCCGACCCTTCCTATCTGAACATACAGCTCAACTCATTGTTCAAGCTCTTGTTCTCTCCAAACTGGACTATTGCAACTCTCTACTAGCCGGGCTTCCAGCTAATTCTATCAAACCTCTTCAGCTGCTTCAGAACGCAGCAGCACGAGTGGTCTTTGATGAACCCAAAAGAGCACATGTCACTCCGCTACTCACCCGTTTGCACTGGCTGCCAGTTGCTGCTCGCATCAAAGCTCTGATGTTTGCTTACAAAGCGACCTCTGGCTTTGCTCCTTCGTATCTGCTCTCACTTCTGCAGATGTATGTACCGTCCAGCAACTTGCGTTCTGTGAATGAACGTCGCCTCGTGGTTCCATCCCTAAGAAGGGAAGAAATCACTTTCCCGAACTCTCACATTCAATCTGCCCAGTTGGTGGAATGAACTCCCTAACTACATCAGAACAGCAGAGTCACTTGCTGTCTTCAAGAAACGACTAAAAACTCAACTATTTAGTCTCCACTTTCCTTCCTAATCTTAACTGCCTCTCTGGCTATACCACTAACTGTACTCTCTCTCACAAAAAAAACAAACAAACAAAAAAAATTTTACTAATGCTCAGCTTCTTAGACTTTACACACCTGAAACTTGTCTATAGCACTTCACTGCTGCTCTTATAGTTGTGTAAATTGCTTGTCCTCATTTGTAAGTCGCTTTGGATAAAAGCGTCTGCTAAATGACTAAATGTAAATGTAATATTTGGTCGATTTTAGGTTGTTAGAAAGTGACTAAAATCCAACGCCGAGCCACCATTTTAAACCAACGTCATATTGATGTCAAATTCTGACATTTATTCGTCAGGTATGACAACCAAAATCCAACGCTTGATACACATCATAGTTGTAACGTCATTAGACGTTGATAATTGGTTGATCATACAGTAATGGTGTCCGTGGAGTCTTAAAAAGTATTAAAAGTTAATAAAACAGTTTAAAGAAAATTAAGGTCCTTATAAGGTATTTAAAAAGTCTTAATCGCTTTTTAACGAGGTCTTAATTTTAGTTCAAATGTTGTCCAAAGTGTTTGACTCCAATAAAGCATAAATGTATATTATTTCCCTCCTAATATTAACAATGGTGTGCTCGATACATGCGATTGGTTCGGCCCGGGGCACGTCCAGCCAAACTCCTGAAGGTGATGTGACGCTCTCCACATGTAGCAAAACCATAGAGCAAAACAGACAGCAAAATGGGAAAATGTAAGTTTTCTGGTTGGAGAAAGACGAAAGTTTAAACAGTGGCTGAAACCTGTCGCTGAAAACAACCATGTAATTTATTCTATCAAGCTTTGTTTCTTCCGAGCTTATCTGAGTTCTGTTGCATGATTGTGCTCCATTGATTTGTTTAACTACAACTGTTTATTAAGTTAAATGTTTGATACTGATTACAACTTGAAGTCGATGAGGTCTTAAAATATTCCAGCCTGATTTCACGAGAAAACGTAAGTAATTTAAGTTTTGTAAGTTTAGTGGCAAATTCGTTGTTTCTCAAAATTGTTTTATTAACTTTTAATACTTTTTAAGACTTTTGGTTGTCATACCTGACGAATAAATGTCAGAATTTGACATCAATATGACGTTGGTTTAAAATGGTGGCTCGGCGTTGGATTGTAGTCACTTTCTAACAACCTAAAATCGACCAAATATTAACATCATTTGATGTCATTATTGGAAGTCAAAATAATGTTGTCCTTAGACGCTGTCTAAACGTAGAATTTTGGTCACGACCTAAATCTAAGTTAATATTAACGTCTTATGATGTTGTGTGCACGTAAAAAAAAAAAGTCGATTTGACGTCCACACACTGACGCCTTTTTAACCATAAAAATAACGACACAAAGAATTATGAGTTTTATTCACATGAAAGCTTCTCAAATTTTGTAGTTTAGTCGTACGAAATTGTACTATTTTAAAAAAGATGCTAGACACCTAACCCCACCCCTAAACCCAACCATCATTAGGGGATGAGCAAATCGTACTAAATTGTACGAATTAGATCACACGAATTCATACGAATTAGCCACTAAATCAAAAAGTGGATTTCATGTTACGAATTGCCGTAAGATTGTGTTGAACATTCTGAGAAGGTCTTTAAAAAAAATCTTAAAAAGGTATTGAAATTACCTTTAGGAATCCTGGATATACCCTGAGTAAACATCCGTCATCTTCTCATCAGTGACATGCCTCTAAACAGTCTCTGGGTAAATGCGTGTAAAGTTTTTGGACACTTTTAATGCTTCCAAACAGTTTGCTGAATTTATAAATCGCCTATGTCTTGAGGTAGTTCATTACGTGATTTACCTTCTATGTGTGACAGGAATCACAGCACTGATTTTTCTAATCCCCCCCAAAAATAAAGTAGTGAGTAAAAGTACCAATACTGCACTAAAAATGTACTTAAGGGAAAGTAAAAATACACATTTATAAAACTAAGTAAATTACAATTCTTGAGGGAAACTACTCAATTACAGTAATTTGAGTATTTGTAATTAGTTACTTTACACCACTGATAAACAGTTGTATTTTTCAGTAATAATACTAATATTAAAAGGTCAACATTATATGCAATCAAACCTGCATTTGAAGACCTCCATTCTCATCGGCTTTCAAGTCTGAAGGCCATATATGTCACTATTCAGAAGTTTTTTCGTGGTCTAAAAACAAAGGTTTTCTGCCTCCCCCTCCAGCATTCCTTCATTTCAGCGCTTTCTGTGGCGTTATTGAGTCTCTGTGTTGGATGGTCGTCGTGTGATGGACGTCCTGTCTTGCCTTGTCTGATGAAGACAATCCTCTCGCCGGCTTCAAACTTGGGTTCCGGATGCTGCAATTCATCACAGGCCAGACGGCAGCGTTGCTCCACGCTGCTTTTATTTTGCACACTTAAATCGAAACACTCGTGTTCTCGATCTACCTTTATAAACAAAAATGACACAATAAATCAGAGCAGGGACCCAGACCAAATCAATAGCTCGTCTGGAGCGTGAATCATGTGCTCCAGACATCTGTATCCAGCCAGCCAGCCAGCCAGCCAGCCGTCCGCCATTACACTGGGGGAGGGAGCTGCTCTTCTCCAAGCTTCTGTTCTCCATATAAACCCTTCCCGCCTGGAGGAAAAACGTTGGAGAGAAGATTTACACCTCATGTCTTAATGCAGAGCTAAGCTAGGTTTCAGTCAATCCTAAATATTGTTTTCGCAGTGAAACATTTGAGTTTCCTAAAGAATATTTCAGTGAACTGTTCCTAAAAACAAACACTGGTAACACCAGTTTAGGTCACAATTCATGCTATTAAACTGGCTTATTACCTGCTAATTAATAAGCTATTAACTGTTGATTAGTAGTTATAGCCTAAAGTATGATCTTATTTCTAGTCCTTAATCCTACCTAAAATCTAAACCCAACCCAACCCAACCCAAATTATTTCATAGAAGCCTGTCTTGTTTCTAGTACAAATTGCTACAAATTCTTAAACCAAGAAGCATTTTCTAGACAAGTAAAAATATTTTGTTTTTACAAAAAAAGTCATCAGAATAAAGTGAATTTTTCCATAAAACAAGCTAAATTATCTGCCAATTGGGTAAGTAAAATAATCCTGTTTATTATTATCCTGATTATTCTAGCCCATTGGGAGATCATTTACAATTCAGTTACCCTTTATAAATATTGATTCTAAAATACTGTCTTCACAGTGAAACATTTGTGTGCTCTTAAAAGCAAACAAACATTGGTAACACTTCAGTTTAGGTCACAATTCATGCTATTAAACTGGCTTATTACCTGCGTATTATTAAGCAACTTGTACCTCACTAACTATTAATAAAGATCGATTCAGTAGTGTTGTTGATGTTTGTCAATACCGTGAATTGTAAACGAAACTTGTTTTTTTCTTTTTTTAAGTTTGAAAGACATTGAATCTGAGTTTTTCCATAAAACAAGCTAAATTATCCGCCGATGGGGTTAGTAAAATAATCCTGTTTATTACTGTATTATCCTGATTATTCTACTTTCCCAATTGGAAGATCATTTACAGTTCAGTTACACTGACAAATATTATCCCAAAACAGTGCAGTTTTGTTTCCTAAAGAATATTTGAAGTGTGAAGATCCTCTGCAGAAAGTTCTGTAGAAAGTAAAATTCTGTAAAAGTTCTATGGATGCTAAAAGTTCTTCATGGAACCATCAATGTCAAATAAAAGAGTGCTAAAGTCGATCCATGAAACCACAGATATCAATAAGATTTTTTTGACATTTTTGACAAATTATTATTTTTTTTTACGTTTTTGTCTCGTTTCTTGTCCAAATATCTAAATATATATAAAATCAGGACTAATTTTCTAGACTTAAAAAAAATATATAGTTTTTTTTCAGAAATAAACTGCCGAAACAAAGTGAGCTGTTTCTTACTTCCTTAAATAAAACAAGCAAAATTATCTGCCAATGTGGAAATAAAAATGGGTTAAGTGTTTTTGGTTTAAATCTATTTTGGTAAATTTTTTATTTATTTAAAAAAAAAATTAAAAAAATTTAAAATTTTTAAATTGACACCAGTTTTCTTGTTTTTAAGCCTGTATATATAATATAAGCTATTAGTCTTTCATAAAAAGATTTTTTAGTTGTTTATATCATTTATTATGAAATAAGATTGCAATACAACAGCTATAGTAACAAAAAATAGCTGTTTTCTACAAGTATAGGTTATATTATACTACAGTAAATCACAGCTACTACATTGTACCGCAGCTACTGTAGTAAAAAGGTATACTACATTATTTATTTGTTTATATAAGATCAATATAGTTAATACATGATCTGTAGCATTTATTAACAGTGTTGTAGATACTATAATATATAAATAATTACAAAAGTATGGAAAAGGGTGACAGAGCATAGGGCACAGGCAATTTAGGGGCCCAGTGATGGGTAAAGGCTGCTTTATACTGGAAGCTTCCGCTAGTTCGCTTGAGTGCATGTGGCGACCGTGATATCATCACAGTGTTTGGGGAGGTTCACTTTGGGTGCACGTGACATGCTTTCGGCTGGCGGAGCGCACTAAATTTTTTGAGACTCGAGTAAACAGTCCACGCGGCGCCGCATTTGATTTGAGTTGAATATAAATCACTTTGAAGAGTTTTTGTCTGAAACAGGTACGACTGTACAGACATCTTTAAAATGCGTCCATGTGTGATCATAGGGATAACCAGATGACCAATAATTCTTGGCTAAAAACTGCAACAAGAGTGAGAAATGACTTTTTCTTGAAAACTTTGGAAAAACTTGAGGGATAAGTTTGTTAAAATCAAAAAGAGAGGCCGTGGCAAAAGTGGAGACCCATGTGGTTTAAATAAACAATTACAGAATATGCTTTTCCACCAGTCACAGGTTTTACACTCATGTTACAGTTTTGAATTTAAAACAATTTAATAGTTACAAAATTAAAATGAAGTCACACATTATTTCTTTGGTAACTGGAAAGGAATATTTGAACCTATCGGTTTACAGTATACTGAGGCCCTGGTTTTCTATTATTTATTGGGGATAAAGGTCAGGAATGTTGGACCATTATTGCCTATTTAGCATACAAGTAGAGGACACAAACTAGCCAGACGGTAGTAGTGTGTGAATTGTGGAGAGGGCTATTTGAAAAAAAAGTATCAGTATTTTTTTTTTTAATCAGTATTTTAAATTTTTTTTATTTTATTTTTTTGCTTTTATTCTAAAACAAATGTAATTAATTTTTTTTCTATTTTTACACAAAATTTTTTGAGACTCGAACGAACAGTTCATGCGGAGCCGCATTTGATTTGAGTTGAATATGAATCTCTTTGAACAGATTTTGTCTGAAACACGCCTGTACAGACATCTTTATGATCCGACCATGCGTGAGCCGGGAGAACCAGATGACCAATAACTCTTGGCTACAAATTGCAACAGCAGTGTTAAAAAGTTAGGTAAAACTGTGTGAGAAAGGAACAAAAGCAAGTGATGCATCAAAGGTAGATTTAAAACAAAATCTTGAATGGTTCTAAAAATGTTTATGAGCATTAAAATAATTTATACAAATAATTCGCTAAAAAATTCTTCAATAATTAGATTAGATTAGATTCAACTTTATTGTCATTACACATGTACAAGTACAAGGCAACGAAATGCAGTTTAGGTCTGACCAGCAGTGCAACAGCAGCAAGTGCAGGATACAGGTATAAGTTATAAAGTGCAGTTATAGAAAAACTATGGTGATATTTACAGATGGATGTACTATCAACATTATATACAGGTTGTTATTAACTATGAACAGCGATTTACAATAAATGAATATATGTACAGGATGCTATTAATAATCAGGAGTGTGCAGATAGATAAACAATTACAAATGTCCATGTGCAGTGGGTATGTACAGTTCAAATAAATGAATCAGTGCAATGAATATGTGCAAATGTTAAATGATGATGAGTGCAGTGATTGTGAGGAGTATAAGTTAGAGGAGTGTGGAATAATATTAATGATATTACGTAGTTCCGGAAACTTCCTACTTCCATGTTTTTCCGTCTGATTTTACAGTTGGTTTCTTTTGACCACACCCTGTCGTTTTAAGAAAATATCACAACGGCGAACGCATTACGTATAAAAGCCTCGTCTGCTTTGTGAGGTGCACACGCAGTCAGCGGAGATCCGCAACGTGGTACCAGGTGAAAGTATAAATCAGCCTTAACTCCACCTCTTCACTCACGACATCGCAATCGTCCAACCCCCCTCCCCCACCCCTCGGCTCTTCAAATATTTGCATACACTGTAAAAAATTATATGATCAATTAGTCCTGACAGCATATGTTTTTAGATCATTGTAACTTATTAAAGTAAGTTAATCATGTTCTAGCTTAATTTCTTAATTTACGCAAGCTGTTTTAAGTCAGTTTAACATAATATAAGTTCAATGGACTCACAAGGTTAATTTGATTCAGCTTAGAACTTTAAGGCAACCAGGACGTTTTTACAGTGTAGGGACAAAAATAGCTAGCGCCACCCTGACTATAGTATTACTATTTAAAATATTTTATCATCTGGGACCTAAATGTCCAAACTTGAGATAAACAGAATGAACAACATGCTAATTCATGTCAGAAACATGCTAACAACATAGTTCATGTGAGAAGCATGCTAATTGATGTTACACACAAGCTAAGAACATGCTTGAAACATGCTAACAACATGCTAATTCTTGCTGAAAGGGACTTTGATGCGTATAAATCCAATGTATGTTAGTAAATTTGTAAACATATTCATGCTAACATGCAGCAATCTGCCAAATCATGCTAAAACCATGCTAATTCATGCAGCTTTGTCAAGCGAACGTCATATTTTGTCATTAAACTCCCCTCATCTAGTTTCCTATAAAAAATGCTACTTTTTATCCTTCAGTTTCTTGCCATCTTAGCCGTCTGTCACTCTTTGGGCTGAACTGATTGACACAGTGATTTTTCGATGTGGTGTAAATGCATTGTGCTTCTCATCATACTTGCAGCAGAGCTCAGTTTGCCTTCTTTTTAATGGAGATACAGTCGGCCGCCCGCTGCTGCGATATTGTATTCCATTTACTAAGTTCACTGCTTGATCATCTGTGCGAGTCTAACTGCTAATCTATAATGGCCGCAGTCAGGCAAGTGTGCTCTGTTAAAGGGCCAGGCCGTCTCAATACATCACCTGCTCTCATAATCCAAGCGCGCGTCAACCCTGTTGCCCCTGGTGGTGTGACATCTAATTCAGCTCGGGTCCTCTGATAATGACAGTATCGATTCAGATTGTATGTGGCTTTTCTCTCTCTCTCCCTCTCTCTCTTTGCCAGACACGCTTGTCTTTTTATGCTATGGTTACTTCGAGATGAGAGCTCACTCGGCCCCGGCGGGACTGTGAGATTGTCATGTGCCATCTTCATCTTGGAAGTATCTGGAAAATTATATCTTTTTAGCTCGAATTTGTTCTGAATTGGCCTGGAGACTCATGCATTGTGTTGTACAATACAAGCCGGCGTTTTATATCAAATTACAATTGCTTTCCGGAAACAGTTTCTCAGCAGATGGACTGATTTTTTTGTGTGATGTGTTCTGTTTAACCCGTGTGCGCTGTTCAAATTTAATACCCTTTTGTTATGTTCGGGATGAAAGCATCCAGTTAAACTGTTGTAAAATTGCATCAGATAATTATTTTTTTTCAGTTGTTTTTTCCATGAATCTGTTAATCTACCTTAGTCCTGATCAAAACTACTTAATTGTTTAGAAAATTACAGGATTTTTTACTCTTTAATTGGCGAATTCACAAATGATGTCACTGATTTGGTAACAAAATGATGTATTTTCATTATAAAAAGTAATTGTGGACTGAATTTTTCACCTTTTATCACAGTCTTGGACTTGTGAATGATTAGTAACAACATTGGCTTTGATGCATTGTTAGATTTTCATTTTTTTCTCTCTAATTTACTGTTTTTGCGCTATTGACTTCCATTATAACCACATTTGATTGTGTGTAAATACAGTCTTTGTTTTTGTTTACTTTATGTAGTTCTGAAAGCTGAGATGCTTATTTTGATTTTGACACATCAAGGTAATGCAAAACGGTCACTCTCACACATGCACTCACAGACACACACTTTAATTTACTGTTTTACTCCATATAAAATCCAGAAACTAAGCTTTTTTTGCACAGGGTTAATGGTGCCAACAGTAAAAATTACAAACTTTACCTTTTCCCAACAGGGAAAAGCACCAACAATCAAAAATGCATGATTATATGGTGTCATGATTTTATAGTCAAATAAATGTGGTTATAGGGGAAGTCAATAGGGCAAAAACAGCCACCAATAGTAAAATAGAAAGAAAAAATTAAAATTAATCAAAAACAATGCATCATGTCTGACTGATAAAAGATGAAAAAATCCAGTCCACAATTACTTTTTATATTGAAAATACATCATTTTGTGTGTGTGTTTTTCCCACCAAATCACTGACATCATTTAAGGATTTGGCAATTAAAGAGTTCAAATTTCTAAGATTTTTTTTTTGATCAGGACTGAGGTTGATTAACAGATTTACGCAAAAACAAACAATAAAAAAAAAATGTCTGATGAATTTTTACAGCAGGTAAATTTAGTGGATGTTTTTATCCCGAACATAACAAAAGGGTGGTGAATTTGCCCAGAGTGTATCGTTGAGTTTTTAAAAAAAAAATTTAATTCAAAGCATTTTCTCCAAATATGTGTCAAAATAAGATTTGTCACCAAAAGTCATTCTGCTAGCTGAAACACAGAAAATGTTTTGGGCAAATTAAAACTCAAAATCACCCCACAGTGGATGAAAACATCCCCAACAGTACATAAGAGTTAATTACTTACAGTATATTAAATGTATTTTGAGTTAATTGTATTGAGTTCAGTTGTTGTGTTTAGTACTGTTTGCTGTCGAATTTATCAGAATCAGTTTAAGAAAAAGAAAACACACACATGCCGTATTTAAGTGTTGTTGCATTGTTTTTGTACATTTTAATGCAGATTAAATATCTTTGTTGCAACTTGAATCCAATGCACCATCATTTTTGTTGTATTAAAGGGGATCTATTATGCAAAAATCACTTTTATAAGGGGTTTAAACACAGTTGTGTGGCAGCAATGTGTGAAAATAACCAGCTCATAATTATAATAATTGACTAATTAGATTTTTTAGACTCACACTTGATAAAAACATTCTGAAAAACACTTTCATTGACGTTCTCCCTTTGTATACGTCAACAGAGAGGGAAAGCTCCGCCCATTAGTGACAATCTCTCCCTCATTAGCATATTTTTTTAGGATTAGCATAGTTTTTGAATCTGCCACTATGCTGGCACATAGACATTTGTAGCTCCGCCCTCTTTTGATCTCATTTGAATTTAAAGCGACAGTCACCAAATGGCACAATTAGGATCAAAGCCTAAAACGGAAGTTTTAAAGAGTTTTAAAACATTATTTGTGCAGTATTTTGAGCTGAAACGTCACATACACACTCTATAATAATTCCTCACATTTATATAGCGCTTTACTGGACACTCAAAGCACTTGGCACATTTTTGGGGAATCTCCTCATCCACCACCAGTGTGCAGCATCCACCTGGATGATGCAACGGCAGCCCTATTGTGCAAGGTTTAGGGACATCAGAGACCTATTCTACATCTTGTAAGTCCCCTTTAAATTCAACATTAAAAAATTGTATTTACTTACCAATATTTGAATAGTTCTTTGCCTCAATGATGTTATATGAAGTAGCACATTACATTCCACATTAAACTATTCAGTGTGTTAAAAAATAGTAATGTAGTGGCGTATTTTGTGCAAAAAATAAAAAATAAATTATATAATAAAGATTATATAGGGTCTGATAATATTTTTTCTTCTGGAGAAAGTCTTATTTGTTTTATCTCTGCTAGAATAAAAGCAGTTTTTAATTTATTAAAAGCTATTTTAAGGTCAAAATTATTAGCCCCTTTAAGCTATATATTTTTTTCTGATGGTCTACAGAACAACCCATTGTTATACAATAACTTGCCTAATTATCCTATCCTGCCTAGTAAACCTAATTAATCTTTAAATGTCACTTTAAGCTGTGTAAAATTGTCTTGAAAATTATCTAGTCAAATATTATTTACTGTCATCATGGCAGAGACTATTATTAGAGATGAGTTTTAAAAACTATTATGTTTAGAAATGTGCTGAAGAAATCTTCTCTCAGTTAAACAGGGGGCCTAATAATTCTGATTGCAACTATATATAATTTGTTTTCATGTTTGTACCAGGTTTTCATGTTTGTAAGCGGTCCAGTTCAACAACTGTTCAACATCATTCCCATGTAAACTGGTCCAGTTTTCCATTTCAACATAAATTAAACTGACATATTCAGTGCTTAAGAAATATATATTCAATGCTTAAAAAAATCTGAATATAATAATAATAATAATAAAAATAATAAATCAGCATTCTTGTGTATGTGATTTATTCTACGCAAACAGAAAAATCAGACAACAAAACATAACATTTTTTAAAAATACATACCATTTAAATACAATCTAATTAGCATGTAACTCAGTTATGTAAAGCTCATTAAGTTAAGAAAAGAAAACAAAGATAATTAGAATATGTTTTGTAGTTTACATGTATATTTGTACTTTAAAAAGAGACATTTCACCAAAACAAATGTAAAGGATCAATTACTCACCCTCAGGCCATCAGGAGGTAACTTTTTCCTGCAGGTGAACATTAAAAAAAAGAAAATATTAATGCAGACTGTTGTATTCAATGCACCAACAGACATCCTAATATAAACTGAAGCATCTAATGCATAAAAAATATAAACTGATACATTTAATGATGTAAACAACATAAGTAAACGAAAAAAAAATAAAGAAAAAAAAATCTGAAATAGGTTGTGAAGGGTGCATAAATGATGACAGAAATTTCTTTTTGGGGTGAATTGTCCCTTTAATGTAACAAAATGAAACAGTTGTAATCTTTAATTTTCCTTCAGCTCAATCCCTTATTCATCAGGGGTCACCACAGCAGAATGAATCGCCAACTATTATATGCCCTTCCAGGTGCAACCCATGTCTTTGGACTGTAGTGCATGTTTTTGGACTGTTGGGAAAACCGGAGCACCCAGAGGAAACCTATGCCTGATCACCCCCACCCCCCGCCAACAACAACATCCATATAATAATACTTGATCTGTAAATTGTCATGCACAGATTTGCCAGGCCAATTTATGGAATTTGTAAGTCCAAGTCTACGCTTGACCCTTTAATGAACTGAGACGTCTGCTCTCTCCATCAGTGTTGGATTCTCAGTACAGCTCGTCCTCTGAGACAGTTTTGATCGTCATCTGGAGCTCCTGACTACAGGCCATGAAGTGTCTGAGCTAATGCGCGTATTTCCACAGCAAAAGGTGGAAATCTTGTAATCGCTCCCCTTAAGCCTGCAATTAGATCTCCACTTAGTCACAGACACTCTTATCGTTTGTCCTCCTGTTTCGGAGCGAGACACACCGTGCCCTCTCGGTAAGCGCCGGTCCATCGGCTAATGTCTTCACATATAGAGGATGTTTCTGTGGCACTGCGGGGTCTCGGTCTGTTCAAGCTGCTACGCTACGCTGAGAAAAGGTGTTAACGTTATGCATGCTAATGTTTCTATGGGGGTTAGTCTTCGTCTGTTAGGGCTCCATGTTGCTATCTTCCAGTCTCCTGTGTTGCCAGCTACTCCAAACGTGGTGGGGCAAATTTCGATACTATAAAATTGTACCATTTTAAAAATACCCTCTCAGAAATAAAGGTACGCAAGCTGTCACTGGGGTGGCACCTTTTCAAAAGGTACACATTTGGACTTGAAGGGTCCATATTGGTAACTCAAAAGTATATATTAGTACCTAAAAAATTAAGAGGAACACTTTTGTACTTTTTAGGCACTAATAGGTACCCTTGAGGTATTAATAGGGACTGTTTAGGTACAATTTGTACCTTTTGAAAAGGTACCCCAGTGACAGCTCTTGTACTTTTATTTCTGAGAGTGTATACCTCTTAATACGTTTGAGCTAGCAGTATTCATTTTAATCTTCGCAACAAGGATAACGGAAATCAAGCAATTGAACTTTAAAAAAATTGTTTTATTAAGTAGAACAGTCCCTCCAGCATTTTGCGAATTTGCGATCGCTGAATTTATCGCAAAATCACTCCGAGTTTTGCGGATCTCACATTTTTTCTGAAATGCCACGGATTGCACAAATTCAGGGTCTAGACGCTTTCTATGACATAATCAACAACAAACAAACGCCATATGGATGCAAACCATAGACGCAAACATCCTTCGCTAAGCCATGATTTTACACACATCAATAGCATAGGTGGCAGTATATACCTTTACCCTGGTCTGTAACTCTGCATTTAACCAGACGAAGAAGACAGTTAAATATGAGTAAACTTACAGTCACATTTACCTACAAATATAGCTTTGCAAGACTCTGAAAAAAAATTATATTGCCACAAATATTGCATAAATTTTAATTTTAAAAAAGTTGCAGGAAAATCAGACATTTTAGGCTGCAAAAATCAGGAAAAAAGTTGTGTAAAATCCTGGAGGGATTGGTAAAATCAGTTGCATCATTTAATAACAATTTAACTCATAAAAAAGAAATGTACAAATAATTTACATTATACTATTATTTACGTTAAATCATATGTTGAATTAAAATATGAAATGAATCTGTATATTTCAAAAGGTCAATAGTCATATATCAAATGGAAACGTCATTCGCTCTAGATTACTTGTTGAATGCAAATTTTCCACACAATTTAAATATTTTGAACTTGTGGCAAATGGATCCTGCATTCCATATTATTTGCACCGCCCTGTGGAAATTTACTTCTAGCATTTGCATTGACTTTGTATGTATCATACTTGTGCGAAAACTTATATTTCCATTTGGTGTGAGCCCAACATTAGTCTATCTTGATGAACATGTTTTTTTTAATTGCCACAATTTTTGTATTTTAAACTGAAGTACTAAACTTTTTTTTTTTTTATGTTTTACGTCTGGCACCCACACTACTCCAGTATCTTTGACCCATGAAAACGGAGCATTTTAAAATTACTAATGTCCCCTTTTAGTTGGGAAACCTGGTATTCATTTTTAATATAGAAAGACTGAAATGCACACTTTGAGAAATGAAGGCGTGTCTATCCACAATTGATCTCCGATTGGTCTTTCGGACTATTGCGTATCGTTCTCTGATTCGTCAAGCCACTCTAGCCATCACGCAAATATGGATGCCGGCAAAATATTCAGATGTCTACTGAGCATAAATGCTTAAGAATCATGGATATTATAATGAAAACAGAGACCGTTTCTGTAATGCATAAAAAGCACTAATAGGAATGAGAAGCGTTTCCATTCTAAACGCTGTTTTAAAGGCCACCTATTATGCAAAAATAACTTTTATAAGGGTTTAGACAGTTGTGTGACAACAGTCTGTGAATGTAACTAGCTTCTAATGGTACAAATTTATAAATTTTATTTTTTATAATCACACTTCATAAAAAAAAAAGTCAGTGGAAACACTTTGATTGACGTTATCTATTTGTACATGTCATTAGAGGGGGAAAACTCCGCCCACTAGTAACGATCTCTCCCTTGTTAACATAGGACTTTAGTCTTGTTTTTGAATCTGCCACTATGCTGAGACTGTAGCTCCGCCCTCATCTTAAAAGAGAGCTGGTAGCACAATCTCATTTGAATTTAAAGCGACAGTCACCAAAACGGCACAATTAGGATCAACGCCTAAAAGGGGCAGTTTGAAAGAGTTGTAAAACGTCATTTGTTTGCTATTTTGAGCTGAAACTTTACATTCACACTCCAGGGAAGTCAGAGACTTATTTTACATCTTGTAAAAAGGTGCATCATAGGTCCCCTTTAAAACAAAAATGCACTAGTGTAAATGTAGCCTTAATCAATGCATTAGACAAATAAACAAACCATAAATGGAAAGAAATAAAGTTGTCATGTTTTTTGAACAAGCAAAACAAGCTGTTCTAAAACTATCCCAAATCCGCAACATCTGAAACAAAAACAAACAAAAAAAACCCAAGCCCAAAGTAGCATATTTTCAGAGGACCTGGCAACTCTGTCCATCTCCCGCCGTCCTCCTCCTCCTCCTCGTGGTCAGAGAGGAAGCAGGTGGAAGGTCAGAGCACTAATGAGATGCTCGGGGAGAGAACGACAGGAGTGTGCATGTGTAAATAATCTCTTAATTACAGGGAGATGCACACTGAATAGGAAACCCTCGGCTGTGATATCTTCATTTTGTTCCTTCAAAACCCCCACCCATCGCAAAGAGCCGCTTATGCAGACATTAAAGCAAACTCGGCAAGATTGCTGTATAAAAAGGTAATTTGTGATATTAAACTAGCTTTTATCTATATGCAAATTCACCCTCCCTGACACACATTTAAATACTTAATGTGAAGACCCAAAAGGGTGTGTGTCTGCTAGTGTGAGAGCCTGTATCTTGGTTATGCAGTGTTCATTTAGTTGAAAGTGTAAATAAAAAAGCATTATTAGAATATGATTTGGTGTTTAAATGTTTAAGGGGCCTTTCCTCACTATTTACTCGCTCTTCCAAGTAGTTTCTTTCTTCTGTTGAACACAAAAGATATTCTGAGGAAAGCTGAATATCTTCCACAGTAGGAACAAAATACTATGGAAGTCAATGGTTACAGGAAGTCAACTTTTTTCAAAATATCTTCTTTTATGTTCAACAGAAGAAATTCATGAAGCTTTGAAACAAGTGAAGGGAGAGTAAATGATGACAGAATATTTATTTGTGAGTGAACTATACCTGTAAGACAAATGAGTAAACCCGCTGCCTTAAAATTAAGTAAACAAACTATTTGCTTAAATATGAAAATTAAGTTAGATCAACATAACAGTTACAAGACACAACAGGTTTTACTCACTTATCTTTGATAATGCTATGGAAAAAAAAAAATTGCTCACGAGCTCATTCGACGTTGTCAGAAATTACCAGCATATCTTATTTACTCATTTCTGAGTAAAAATAATTATATAATATATATATATATATATATATATATATATATATATATATATATATATATATATATATATATATATATATATATATATATGCATGCATACACACCGGCCACTTTATTAGGTACACCTGTCCAACTGCTCGTTAATGCAAATTTCTAATCAGCCAATCTCATGGCAGCAACGCGATGAATTTTGGCATGTAGACATGGTCAAGATGATCTGCTGCAGTTCAAGCTAAGCATCAGAATAGGGAAGAAAGGTGATTTAAATGACTTTGAAGATGGCATGGTTGTTGGTGGCAGACGGGCTGGTCCGAGTATTTCAGAAATTGCTCATCTACTGTGATTTTCACACACAACCATCTCTAGGACTTACAGAGAATGGTCAGAAAAAGAGAAAATATCCACTGAGCGGCAGTTCTGTGGGTGCAAATGCCTTGTTGATGCCAGAGGTCAGAGGAGAATGGCCAGACTGGTTCGTGCTGATAGAAAGGCAATAATAACTCAAATAAACACTCGTTACAACTGAGGTATGTAGAAGAGTATCTCTGAATGCACAACACGTCCAACCTTGAGGCAGATAGGCTACAGCAGCAGAAGACCACACTGGAGATTCGGATGGTAGGGTCAGAATTTGGCATCAACAACATGAAAGCATGGATCCCTTCTGCCTTGTATCAAGGTTTCAGGCTGCTGGCGGTGTAATGGTGTGAGAGATATTTTCTTGGCACACTTTGGACCCATTACTACCAATTGGGCATCATCTCAACGCCACAGCCTACCTGAGTAATGTTGATAACCATGTCCATCCCTTTATGACCAGAGTGTCCCGATCTTCTGATTATTGCTGGGCGATATATCAATATGATTCCCCTACACGATGCGGGATTATCCAATATCGTTCATATCGATATGGTTTGAGGCCTCATATGCGCATTCTGTGTGAACATGCAGAGCTGGTGTTGTATTGAAATCTGACTACTGGTTAAATTTGACTCCCCCTCATGTGCACGTACGTCACACAGCGCCTGCAGCTGTCACAGCGGTTTATCAGAAACCTTTTATCGATCGTTTCTTCAGCAATTGACAGCAAGAACGAATGTAGAAGCCTTGTGAAATTGACAAGCAGCACCTGAATGTGTTCAAAAGAATTAAAAACACCAAAATGGGAATTATACTGCATTTTGAAAGTGAAATCATCTCATATTCACCTATTATAAGTTTTTATTATTTATTATTTCAGTATTTATTATACGACGGTCTCTTCTTTACATTTACGTTATGACACATTTAGCTCTGCGTTCTGGTCTGATATAATGACTATTTACATTTATATGCTGAACCAGCATTTCATCACAGTACTCTGAAACTATTTCGTTACTTCTCATATTTATAGTCTATTCGTTTTCATCTCCTTATTTAATTTAGTAAAACAAGTTTAGACAAAACAAAAAAGTGTAGGATTTTTTACATGGCGTGAAAGACTTATCTTTAGATATCTTATATGTGCACTGTTTAATAATTGTGCACAATACATACATGTAAATGTGTAACTAATAAAACATACAGCTGATTTAATTGTCGTTTATAAATCACACAACTGTGGTATATAGGATTACTTATAACAGCACTGTAATTGTGACATAAAATACAGTGCGTTCATATTTATATTCAACCTGGTTCTTTTCTATCCTTCAATACTTTTTGTTGAGTTACTATTTAAGTGTGTTTCTTTTTTTGCTCAGACAATGTAGCTGTTTTCTATGGTTCTGTTTACTTTGTATTTGCACAACAGCACAGTAGAGCTGTGTATAGTGTTAAGCAGGAAAAAACCCTGTACTGTATTTATTTTCAAAGATATTGTTTATAATTTAAAATGTTGTGCAACATACTTTTAAGCAGGAGAAAAACCTGTACTGTATTTTATTTATCAAAGATTTTGTGCAGCTGTTATTTTTCGTGCAGCTGTTTATTTGTAAACAAGGAGGGAAAACCCCTGTGTTTGAATTATATTTTGCTCAAAAAATGTTTATTAAAGTTTTAATAAGGGCTTTAAATCTCAAGTAACCATTTATTGGAAAATACTGGATATATATCGTATGCCGTCATTCCTACTAAAAATACCGGGATATGATTTTATTGCCCATATCGCCCAGCCCTACTTTTGATGGCTACTTTCAGCAGGATCAAGCGCTATGTCATAAAGCCCGAATGATCTCAGACTGGTTTCTTGAACATGACAATAAATTTACTGTACTCCAATGACCTCCACACTCACCAGATCTCAATCCATTAGAGAACCTTTGGGATGTGGTGGAACGGGAGTTTCGCATCATGGATGTGCAGCCTACAAATGCGTGATGCTATCATGTCAATATGGAGCAAAATCTCAAAGGAATATTTCCAGTGCCTTGTTGAATCTGTGCCATGGTCCAACCCGGTACTATATATATATATATTTATGTGTGTGGATTTTAAGATATACTTTTTACTTATGTTAAGAATTTATTTCAATCACAGTCAAAAGCTGAGCTCTGAGACCTAACTATAGACTGTAAAAAAATAACCTGAAGATTATCGCTGACTATTAACTTTTCACCCGATGGATTTTTCGCCCAAGGGCTTTTCTTGGAATCGTGTCCATAACAGCTCATCTTTAAGGTCTCCCTGCAGTTTGAGATGATTTCTTGACATTGATAGTTCTTTGCTCACATTGAGGAGTCCCGACAGACATGATATCCACCCGCAGCATTAGCGGAGTCATTGTTGTCAAGAGCAATGTGAAGGATGAAGGGAAAATACAACCGCAAAAAATCCCTCACAAACATATGGGGGAAAATAGATTTGCTTAGAAAAAACCTTGAATTCACACAGACCTAATCAACACAGGCTTATTGGGAAAATGTGCCCAGGGATACATTTTTGAGAACCGAGAAATCGTGGGTACTTTGTGGGTACACATTTACAATGAGCCTAGGTTGGGGCTAATCTTTATCCTAGAAGTTGAAAACGTAAGCAAGAATTTGGTAGCCATATGCATGTGTAAAGACTTTTAGACAGTCAGAGATGAATTAGTTAATCAGCTGCTTTCTGGGCCTTCACTGCCTTTCTACACCTCCCTTTCTTCATGTGTTCATTTCAGTTTATAGCACATTACTTAATTTGTAAACTAACTAGTTTTATTTGCATATATGGATTTATTTGGTTGTTACCAGCATCTGGTGAAATGGTGTTCAACACCTATTCCCCCCACTGTATTGTGTGTTTTGAGACACCACCAAAAAATAAATCATACAACCTTCTCTGCAGCAGAATCACAGGTCTGAAAATAAGCAAAGAGGAATCCTGTAGGTCCATAACCAAAAAACCCTTCCAGCAGTGCAATTTACGGAGGGTCAATAGGCTGCCTTGAGAACAGAAAATTCGCAGCTTTGTCATCTGTTTGACTTCTGTTAATCCCGGCAGCAGAAAAGCAGAAACTGCTCTTGTTGCTTAAGGTAAAAAAAAAACGGCTGAGACGGACAGCGGTCTATTAGCACAGATGAGTAAAGCTTAATGTAGAGCGAACGTCGTGCCGTCTGCTTGCTCTTGGCAGGAGAGCAAGAGGTTTTTTTGTTGTTGTTATCTTCAGAATCACGTCTGTTAGATAATACATAGCGTGGTCTGGAATATTGGGGTCGCTGATTCATATTTTATTCTTCACATATCTGACAGCAGCATATAAACAAAAGTTGATGTCGTAAACAATGCTTGTCTTATTATAAAATACAATAGTTTTAAGGTAAATCTAATGTTTTTGAAACACACACAAACCTATTAAATGAAATAACAATAGACAGCACACTGAAAAAAAAAAGATTAAGGTAACTGGTTGAAAACTTTTTTTTTGGGCTGAATTTAAACAAACAAATTAGCTTGAAAATGACAAAATTTTATTTGTTTTTTAAATTCAGCCCATATAACTTGTATAGATCATATTATTAAAACTGTGAAACTAAATATAAATGTCACAATCACCAGCGATCTAGCCTGGGCAGATCACTGGAGAACTACAAATCTGTCACGGAACTGGACTTCATATCCCATCATGCACATCACACACACACCAGTTCTATTTCTCTCTCTGATTGCACGAATACAGCTGGAAACAAATCATAGACTTTTTACATGGACAATATATTCACCTCTCACTCACAATTATAATGTTGGTTTATACCCTGTAACATCACGAATTGTCATTTTGTCTAGTCTTTCTGTGTTGATTCTTGTCTTGTTTTTTTGTGGTGGGCAAAGTGAGGCTTCATGAAACACTAAAACAGTCAAAGCAAATGTGTCGAAGCTTCGAAACATTTTAAAATCCGTTTCTACAGTGACACCTAATGGTCATTTTTATGTATTGCTCTTGAACAGCAAGGTGATGCAGCAGTGGATCGAAACAGCCTACTGTAACGTCTGTGATTATAAATAACTAAATAAATGAACATATATAGACGCATACAGCCCCTTGCAGTCTCCGAAATGTTACCAACTACAGAAGAAATACACACAGCAGACATTTTCGTCCGTATTTAGGTTCAAAACAATACAAATTATAGACTAGTCAGTGAAAACCTCTCATCTGTGTCTGTAATCTTCCGCAGCACACGTAGCCTCTGTTAGACAGTAATTCCGTCAATCTGAGTTCATAATAATCCAAAATGTGAAGATAATAAGTTAGTTATACATGGCATTTTGTTCATGTTTGCTGAAAAAATAATGTGCTCCTTTTTTCCGGCTTCTCCTTTGTTTCTTCACGCTTCACTCTCGCGTTTGTCAGTGTCTGACAGGATCGGTTTTAAAAGCACAATCAATCAAGCGCAGGTTATTATCATCAGCTCAAAAGTTTGTTATTTCAGATATAATGTTAGAGACGCGCGCGAACGCTAGCAAGAATTAGTTTTTAAATGCTCTTTTCTTGTAACATGTTTTTTTTACATTGGTCTGACATCTCAATGAACACTTTGTGAATAAATATGTCGTGTTTTAGTCATAAAACAGTAGATTTATAAAATAAAAAAAGACATAGTTTTGGAGTAATTGTAAAAGTCGTGATTTTGAACTCGGGCGATCTGCAGCACAGGAACTTTGTGCACACGCACAGTCGACTAGGCTACATAAGACAGAGATTTTTCTGACCCTTTCAGTCAAACGCAGATTCGGAAACATACTTGTCACACTATTGGTTAAATTATATAATTGTTTGTCGGTGCAATAGCCCAGTGATTAGCGCACTGACATATGGTGCAGAAGTGCTCCAGGAGTTCCGAGTTCGAATCCCGTGGACCTTTCCTGATACTACCCCTTTCTCTCTGCCACTTCACTTCCTGTCGAACTACTGTTGTCATTTTCCTTCGGCTTAGTCTCCATTTCAGGTCGTCACAGCGGAATGAACCGCCAACTATTACAGCATATGTTTTAGGCAGCATGCCCTTCCAGCCGCAACTCACACACATACACTACGGCATATTTAGTTTATTTAATTCACCTATAGATCGTGTCTTTGGACTGTGGGGGAAATCGGAGCACCCGAAGGAAACCCACGCCAACACCAGAACAAGCAAACTCCTCACAGAACAAGCAAACTCCACACAGAAATGCCAACTGGTCCAGTTGGGACTTGAACCAGCGACCTTCTTGCTGTGAGGCGACAGTGCTAACCACTGAACCAAACTGAGCCATTTTAATGATCCTAAAAACATAAAATAATATTAATAAACAGAGCATCCTAACTAGCCAAACTAAAACCACAATCGACAAAAGAAAAAAAAGAGAGCAGACATACAGCACAGCTGAATCCTGGAGAAGTATCGATTGTTTCCAGAAAAGCCGGAGTGGAACTTGCACATACTCTGTTTGCTCCAGGGAGATCTATGATACTCTGGGATTCTGGGAGCCCTGCTGAGTGACTCTGTGCTCAGGGTTGTTTGCACACTAGGTAGGAAGGATAATCCTGTGGGTATTTTCCCACCTCCTATAGGTTGGGGATGCAGTCAGGATCAGTGGATTCAGTACGTGCTCTGAGTTTCTCTGGCTGAGGGTCATTGAATGCACAGTGGAGAGTGTCTCCATCCATCAAGACTACACTGCGCTCCTCCCTGAGATGTGTGAGGCCACATGTCTCATTTGTCTTTTTAGTCTGACTGTGTAGTAGGAATGGTATGTTTGCATGGACAACAATATTTTGATATAAACATGATTCAGACAATACTTAAAGGGTTAGTTCACTCAAAGATTAAAACTCTGTCATGATTTATTCGCCTTTCACTTGTTAAAAATCTATTTTAATTTCTTTCTTCTGAGAATAGAAGAAGATACTTTGAAAAATGCTGGTTGCTGGCTTTCATTGACTTCTATAATACTTTTTCCCTACTATAGACGTCGATGGGTACCAGCAACCAGCATTAATTAAATAAATAAAACAAATTAAATAAATAACACGAAGGAGAATAAATGGTTGTCATTTGAAACTGTCAAAAACTGTTTAGCGGCGTCTTGTGAATGAAAAATACGTAGGTCAGTCCATGCTTTATTCTGCCAGTTTTGTTTCTGTCAGCTTTGCGTTTTTGACTGTTTGGCGCCATCTTGTGACTGAAAAATGCGCAAGTTAGTGTATAATCAATCAGCTGTTTTCGTTTCTGTCAGCATCTAATTAAAGAATAAACTACTACGCCTCAGAACATTGTTTTCGGTCTAAATTTTATGTTTTTATCAAGTACATCCGAGACGGTTGTTTTCGCAGAGTAAAGCCCTTTAATACAACAGCGCTCTGGCTGGCAATACGCCTGTCAGGATTTATTCTGCGATAACAACCTCCCAGATGTACTTTATCTCTAAATTACCTTCCGAAAATACACATCTAATACACATTTTACTGATGAGCAACTGCTCAAACAAATACATCATCCAGAAGTAAACACAAAACAAACAGACATCTCCATGATGTATGTGTGCTTTCAGAGAGTACACGCATTTATCAGAATATTACTGTCATGTTGGACTTTTTGCCTGTTTTGCAACAAGATTTGGATGACATTTTAATGGTAAACAAAAGAGCATGGTTTTATTTGCACAAGGATCTGTTTGCATGTATTGGATGTAAAAAATTTAACTGTGCTTTCAGAAAATTAAAAATAAAACACCCAGACCTGTTTATGATACCATAATGTGGATGAACTGTATGTTAATATGTGGAGAAAACGTAAGTATTTTACGTTTTGTCAGTTTAATGGCTAAATCGTATGAATTTGTACGAGTTCAGCCAAACAAAAATGAACAATTTAAAAAAAAAGGAGGCTGTGATGAGCAAATTATACTAAATTGTATGAATTAGATCATACGAATTCACCTCTAAATCAAAAAGTTACGAATTGCTGTGACATTGTGTTGGAAATTCAAGAGGAGCTGTGCAATGGCATCATGATGAGGCTATTATTAATTGATCTATGTAGCTATTATAACATGCAAAAAGGGGACATGAAATTAATACTAAAAGAAACTCAAACATCTTAATCATAATAGTATCTTATTGAGAAAAAGGTAAATAATTATATTATTGATGTCCACATATGCCTGGTTTCACTTGAGGTTTTTTCCTTCACTTTCGTCAATTGGTGAAGTTTGTTCCACGCCGCTGTCGCAACTGGCTTGTATGGTTCGGGACTTGTGGTGCTGCGCATCGATGAACTCATCAGTGTTTGGACTTTCAGCAGTAAAATTAAACCACATTGAACTGAACTAAACTGAACTTAAACTCTGAAAACTGAACTGACAATGTTAAGCTGCTTTGACACAATCTACATTGCAAAAGCGCAATAGAAATAAAAATGAATTAAATTGAATAAATGTACCCAGGGACTGTTGTTAAAATTGCACTGGATAATAAAAGTATAAAGAGTTTGCTTGAGCTGCATTTGAAGCACAGTGGTTGAGTGGTTCTAACTGGTCCACAAAGTCAAAAGTTCATTGAAATTTAAATGAGAATCATAATAGGGGTCTTTAATTCTTAATGCTAGGGCAAGATGACCAAAACTGAGATGAGAAATGCTTTGGAGGGAAACCGTTTAAGCAGATCTGATATTTGCAGACTATTCAAAACATTATTAGGTTTTTTTGTTTGGTAAAATTAAATTAAATATTAAACTAAATATTAAACGTAAATTCAAGTAAGTAAACAAAAACGGAAATATTTTAGTCATTTAAACCCCTAAGTGCTGTATTTTTTAAAAAATAAAAATGTATTTAAATAAAACAAAACTCACCTTTTCTAAATAAATAATGAATAAATTGAATTACACTCAAAAACTAATTTTTTTGTCGCTTGTTTAAACTACTTATTTAAAATGAGTTGAATCAACACGATTCTTGAGGTTTTTTTGGGACAGCTTAATTTTTTTATGTTCAACCAACCTAAATCTGTAAAAACAACTTAGTTGTTTAAAACAAGTTAACTTAATTGATTTGTGTTGGGACAACATATAGGAATTGTGCGAAACCCAGCATTTCTTACAGTGTGTGTAATTGCAGGCTGGGTAATATACACTTTAATACATTCCCAAAATAAAATATCAAAATAATAAAATACAGTTATGACCCTTAACCAATAATGAAAAATAACTAATAATCAAATTAATAATCAATAATCAAAAATAATTACCTATTTTTGATTAAGTTCCTAATCAGTAACAATGTATATAGAAAACATGCTCCTGCACCAGGAACGCACATACAGATTTTACAACATGGATTCACCCACACATTTAACACCGCTCTTTCTTGCTCTCAACTAGAAAGGTCCACCTGAGGCTAACAATAAAGTCTAATCTATGTCCATCCACCCCTCCACTCCCAGCCGACCCAAACTGCACCCATAAGCTTGTTTTGGCCTCTGCTGATACTCTGTCAAAAAGGGTCCATTTGCTGTCTGAGGTAATCACTTCCATTAGCATTTATCAGCGTGTCTGTCCGGGGACCACTTTAGAGACATCTGCTTTCTCTAGCGCTCTAAAAGGCTGCCCGCTCCACCCGCAGGCCGACACCAGAGCACCAGGCCTCCGCGCAACCATTAATTGATGTCTTTTAGGGTTTGCTAAGAAATTACCGGCGCTCTCCTGAAACAATCCTCCATTCCTGCTTCTTCCCCAAAGGGTTGAAACCCAACCGCACTCCAGTGTGTCTCCAAACACAGTACTCTCTTGGCCCTAACACTCTTTTTGAAAAAAAAAGGACTTTAGCCAAAATGTGGGAAATTCCAGAAGCTTTTTAATGGAGCGTGGTGCAGCAGTCGTGCCAAAACCCTTGACAGCGACGACTGATGCCAGCTCTGATGAGGCATGGTGGCACCGGGCACGTTTCCCGAGCAGGACCCGCTGGCAGGCTGGCAAAATTCAATTGCGGAGTATAGAATGCCATTGACAACCTTCCCATGCCAGATGTCTCCTGTAGGAGAGCTAAACGCCCTTCTCTGAAAACCAAGAGTGATTTAAACCAGTTTTGCTTATAAAGTGTGCATTAAATCAAAGGTTTGAGAAGGGGATTTTCTATAGTTATTCTTAATCCACTCTAAATGAGATCAGAGATAACATTTCCGGCACGGGATATCTAACAAAGATGTTAAATTTCTAGTGTCAGTTGCTATAGTACACCTCTTGCTTGTACAGCTTCTTATAGGTGCTTTTTATGCAAAAACTGAAAACATTTCATGTGTTTTGGCTGTTCGTTTACACCTCAAATCCCATTTTTCACACTGAAAATGCGTAAATCTGAAAACGGGTTACAAACATAGACTGTAAAATATATGGACATAGTATCCGTGACGTCACCCATAGGTTTCTGAAAAACGCAAAAGAAGCTACAAGTAGGCGTGGCCAACCGTCGCCATTTTGTTCGCGCATCATCGCACCAACCAGGGGATACTAAACAAGGGCAAAAACGCGGAGCGTGAGTAGAGCTACAGACACCTGCTAGCATTTTGCTTAGACAGGCTTTTCTTTGCTTGGTAAATTGTTCAGACTTTTAAAAGCAGTGTTGTAATACATTGAGCAACTAAACATTCTTCTTATAACGTTTTTCTACAGGAGGAAAAGACAAATTACTTCAAATATAGTCTGTGTTAGTAAATGCAAGGCTATTTATGAAATCCAGGCATAAAACTGTTATGACAGTGTTTCATATGACTGTTCTAGAGCCTACAGCTAATTAATCTGTCAGATTCTGGAGCGTATTTAAGAAAAGTATAAATGATAAACGATCTTAAATAAAACGAATACATTTATAGAGATGGTATATATGCAGAGTCACTGATTCGATCCAAGACCAACGACGAGATGATCCCAAGGTTTCCATATCCTGGACCAGGCCGTATCCTGAGCAGCTGCTGTGGTGGTCATGGAAGAGTGGAGAACATGAGACTGATTCCTGTGACGCTCCAGAGACAGACGAGTCTTCGCTGAGGCCAGCTTCCAGCCTCCGCCACTGAGACTGCAGCTCTGCACAAGACGTATGGCCAGCGGAGAAATTAAAATGGTTGTGCCCAACTGAGCCTGGTTTCTCTCAAGGTTTTTTTTCTTCACTTCCGCCACTTAGTGAAGTTTTTTTCCCTCTCCGCTGTCGCCACTGGCTTGCATGGTTCGGGATCTGTAGAGCTGCGCATCGTTGATTTGCTCTTCAATATTTGGACTCTCAGTAGTGATTATTAAACCACACTGAACTGAGCTCAACTGAACTGAACTTAAACACTACAAACTGAACTACACTGTTCCTATTTACTGTGACCTTTTATGTGAAGCTGCTTTGACACAATCTACATTGTATAAGCGCTATACAAATAAAGGTGAATTGAATTGAATTGAATATATACATATATAATTTCACTCAACAGGGAAATGGAGGCCACGTGAATGGTTTGTGAGCACAATTGAGCGCACACAGCATGCCATATCATCTGATAATTGTAAGAAGTAATTCTAAAAGGCAATCGACTGTGTAAAGCCACATAAAACAACACAAAAATACAATGTATATGCCGAGTTCAGCGGCTAATCAGCCGGAATCAGCTGAGGTCAATGACGGCGACCAGCGAGACCAAGCTGCCACTCAAGTGGCCACGCCCTTAATTATGCAGACTTAATATTAACGAAATGAATGAGTTATAAAAAAATTAACCCCCTCACAGTTAGGGTTGGGTACCGAAACCCGGTGCCATTAAATTGACACAGGTAATAGTGATTTTAACACTTCTGATATAGGAAGTGCTCGGCTATGCAGAGACGATTATTAATCAGAAATCTAGTGTACATAATTTTACGTTAGGAAACACAGTATTAAATTTACAAACAGTCGGCAAGTACCAAAGAACAGATGTAACACATTGATCAAATGTAGTTTTCAGTCACACTCATGTAAGTCATATTCAACTCGTTTGATTTCGCCTTCATTCATTTTTGATTTCCGTCTTCAACACATGATTTATTTACAACACATTTTTAAACATAATAGTTTAACTAACTCATTTCTAATATCTACCTTTTTATCTTCCCCATGTTGACAGTCAGTGCATATTTTACTAGTTATTTTGCAAGACAGTTGTATTCAGACAAATCCCTTTAAGCATTTTATAGTCTTTTATTCATATTAAAGTGTAATTTAAAGACGTAATCAGTTAACTATGGAAGTTGAAATAATTAGTCAAATTATTTTGTAACTGATTTGTTGTGTATATGAAAAAATATACAGTAAATATAAAGGAGGCTAATAATCCTGACCTTATTTTTATTTAAATTAAAAACTGCTTTTATTCACGAAATAAACAATAAGAAATAGGACTTATTATGACTCCAGAATAAAATTTTTTGAAAACATTATTTTAAATGAATGGGAGGGCAAAATAGATTGACTTCAACTGTAGGCCTATCTGTTAAAGTTTACAGGTGCAACAATGTGCCTTGATGTACTTGAATGTTAGAAATGTGTTATCCTACACCAGTACAAATTACTTATCAAATAAATGAACAAGGAAGATTATTTTGAGTTTAAGTTATTTAATTATCTTGTTTATAAAGATGAAAATAAAAATGACTCCGAATATATTTTTTAAGTATTTTGTGATATGTTACAGTGTGATCATGAAAAGAACATTCAAAAAGCAACTCATGTAAACACCTTGATCATATTATTGTCTTATTCAGATTAAGGGAAATCATTAGATTACTGATAACCATGTAAACATAGTCACAAGCCTCAACCCTAGAAAAAGGAGTTCAGTATTTTGATGACAGCCTTTCCACAGGTTAGTAGTAAGCTAAATATGTAATTTCATAATGCAAGACTTAAATTCATGCTAACCAACAAATGATCATAGGAAATATATTCATGTAATTCAAATATATAAAATATTAAGTGATGTTTACTTTAAACTTAAATTGTATTGTTCTATTAAAGTTTTAAAAATTTTTTAAAGATTTTGTCAAATAAAAGATTTTTCTAGAGTCATCCGCCATAATTTTGAGGCTCAAAAGTAGCGGTTCAGGCACCGGTATCGTTTTAAAAGTATCAATTTAGCACCGGTATCAAAATAACCCCAAACGATACCCAACCCTATTCACAGTTGTCATGAAGGGTACTATTAACTATATGAACCAAAATCGTTTTTGTAGCAGGCTGTGAACACCTTTGTTCTGCTGTAAAGTTGGCCATTTTAACAGTGGGCTCAACAGAAATTTGCTCTATTTTGGAGCCAGGATTAGCGGAATTTCGATGAATTGCAGTTTCAGTTACTTCCATATTTGCTTCACGAGGGAGAGCGGGAGAGAGGTTGCCGCTTGGTTACAAAGTAAAAAGTGTTTGCAAACGTTGCTATTGTATTGTCCATTTAAACACCCATAAGCAAGAGTCAAGCATTTGCATAGCACATGTTTAGGAGGTATAAATTAAAGGCATTAATAGGAAGTAATGGGTACTAGTAGAGTAAAAGGTAGTAACGAATTACATTTACTTCGTTACCTTTACTTAAAATTGTTGGGTAACTTTTACTTTTTAAATACATTTAAATATGTGTACAGGCCGGTGTCCTGCATAGTTTAGCTCCAACTTCCTTCAACACACCTGTCTGGAAGTTTAGTATACCCAGACAGAGCTTGATTTGCTGGTTCAGGTGTGTTTAATTGGGGTTGAAACTAAAATATGGAGGACACTGGCCCTCCAAGATCGAGTTTGGACACCCCTGATATAGAGGTACAAAGTTATACTTTCTCCATTTATACCATTTAGGGGACAATTTTGTACCCCCTATTAACAAAATTGCAGACACTGAAGGTACAAAAATGAATATATAAAGAGGCATATATAAAAATGCTAATATAATACCTTATTATATAGGATTTTCAGGGTACTGACCCAGCCATTTTAATCTTTTGGTGACTGCATGCATAAATAAAATATTTTGGTTTACAGATTTTTATTTAGAAATGTATAAATATTTCATTACAACTCACAGCTGAATGTGTCAAGAAATAAAATTACAAGTATAAAGAGTTTTACACTCACAGTACTGTATGTCCAATTCCATACACCGATCTTTAATTATTTAATTATACCTTGGTATACCCAGATTTTCATTATAGGGCATTTTTAAATATAACATTTTCTCCATGAAAGGTGGGCACAATAATAAGGACACCATGATGTTCCATGGGTTTTAAAGCATCTCTGTGTACCCATCATGGGCAATATATAATCTTTATTTTTAGGCTGTAAATTATACTGACAATTGCTCTACCTTTTGAGATATCTTGGCAGCACTACAGAGACACAAGTCATAGGACATATTGCACAATGTTATGAAAAAAAAAAAAAAAAAAAAAAAAAAAAAAAAAAAAGATTTATTTTCAACTACCAATAAAAAAAGGGCTGTTTATGATCGATGATGCATTGTGTTGTAACATTGTAAATTAATTATACTTTAGTCTATGTGATAATTTTTAGTTGAGTCTCCTGTTGCATTCCTTACATTCTGATATCTTTATTATCTAAAACAACACATTATTCTATGTATACCTATCAAATGTATCTTGTTTTGAGAGGATCAATCCCTCAAATAAACATTCTGGCAAGCGCTTTGTAACAAGTGGCTTTATTTAACGTGAAAATGAATGCGTATCATAAGCCTTCAAGTGGAAAATTTGAACTGTTAGCAAATAGTTGTGTAGGAGAGCAGAACTATTTCTTCTTCCACTCCTCTGAACATGAGCAGAAATGCTGAATGACAGGCAGGCAGTGTTCAGAGAGAGTGAATAATATCCAACACAAACATCATCTGGAGTTATTTTACACTAAATATGACATTTATTAAACCTCACTGTTTTATTTTACCAGAATCATCTATGAGCCCAACATTTCAATTAACTTACATTTTATTTTGTATTATACAAAATTAATAAAAGTAAAAGTGAAGATTCAGACTAAATAATATTAGTCAGATTTGACACAGTATATTGGATCTCCAATAGGGTATTGTGGCGATTTGTAAATGTTTCATCTGATATAATGTGTCACAGTGGATGGCAATTGACACCACATTCTACAATAAGTTGCTTGTTCCACCTACTAAATAACATCAGTAATGGCATACTGTACAGTTGAAGTCAAAATTATTTGCTTTTCTTTGATTTTACTTTTTCAAATATCAAATATTATAAGTGATGTTTAATAGAGCCAGGAAATTTTCACAGCATATCCTATAATTTTATTTCTTCTGGAGAAGGTCGTATTTTTTTAATTTGGTGGTGTTAAAAGCAGTAATAAAAATTGTAAGGTCAATATAAAAAGGCCCACTTAAAAAAATGTATTTAATATAATTTATTATTATTTATTAAAGAAACTACACAAAAACAATTATCTACTGCCATCATAGCAAAGATTAAATGTGTTAAAAAAATAAATCCCTCCTTTAAAAACTTGGAATTTGGTGGGGTTAAAAAAATATATATTTTAAGGTCAATATAAAAACGGCCCCCTAAAAATTTATGTATATGTATATAGGTTAGGTTAAGATAATAGAAAAAAGTTACAGTCAAAGTTATCAGCCATCCTGTGAAATTTTCATTTATTTTATTTTATATTTTCCAAGTTTTTAACGGAGAAAATATTTTTTTTCCACACACTTTTAATCAATTAATATATATATATATATATATATATATATATATATATATATATATATATATATATATGTATATGTATGTATGTATGTATGTATGTATGTATGTATGTGTATATATATATATATATATATATATATATATATATATATATATATATATATATATATATATATGAAATTGATTAATAAAACTAGAACACAAGAAATAAGTTATTAAAAATTTGTTAAAAATAATAATGTTTATAAAAGTGTGTTGAAAAAAATATTTTCTCCGTTAAAAACTTGGAAAATATAAAATAAAATAAATGAAAATTTCACAGGATGGCTGATAGCTTTGACTATTTTCTAGTATCCTAACCTAACCCCTACTACTTTTTTAATTATGTAATCTTCATCATTCAAAATGTTTAGAAATTGTATTCGTGGTTTTACAATGCAAGCAGAACTGTGTTTTACAAAATAACCACCAAACAAAACATAAAATAATAGTAACATAGTAGAATAACAGAAAAATATAATAACAAAAAGAAGGCACTTAAAAACTGATTTTTAAGTGGTTGCAAACTATTTTATGGGCTAAATTTAGACAAACAAATGAAAATTAGTGATGTTCAACTTAATTTGCTTGTTGAAATTCAGCCCATATACATTGTTTGCAACCAGTAACCTTAATTTTGTATAGTAAATCCAATGAATAATTTTTTTCAGAGTGCCATCTGCTAATAAATAGTTCATTGGATAATTAAGATGCCATATTAACACCAATAACTGGGAGTACTTCAGTTTTCTTTTTCTAACATCTTATTAAGATTTTTACTCATGAAATGTATTCATAAACTGCCCTTGTTCTCCTGTAATACTTTAAAATAGTACTAAGATGTAATTTAGAAATTTAGGAAATCCCTAATTTTGATATTCTGAACAGGCAAGTGAGAACACAACACATACAGTTGAAGTCAAAGTTATTAGCCTTCCAGTGAATTTTCTTTTCTTTCTCAAATATTTCCCAAATGATGTTTAACAGAGCGAGGAATTTTTCACAGTATTTCCTATAATATTTTTTCTTCTGGAGAAAGTCTTATTTGTTTTATTTTGGCTAGAATAAAAGCAGGTTTTAGTTTTTTAAAAACATTTAAGGTCAATATTATTAGCCCCCTTGACTTGATTACACTAACTTGCCTAATTAACCTAGCTAAGCCTTTAAATGTCACTTTAAGTTGAATTCTAGTATCTTGAAAAATGTACTGTCATCATGGCAAAGACAAAAAAATCTGTTATTACAATTTTTTTTATTAAATCTATCATGTTTAGAAATGTGTAGAAAAGTTTTCCCTTAAAATAAAAATTGGGGAAAAACAATATACAGGCAGGGCTAATAATACTGACTTTAACTGTACAAGGTATAGAGATGTATCAGACTTAAAGGAACACACAAAAATGTTTGGTGGCTCCATAAACAAAATTAACATGGCAAGAAATTTACAATCCACCAAAACCAAGCGATTCAAGACCTGGCGGAAAAGCAATTACAAATACTCGACAAGCCAAGTGTAACAGCATTCAGCAGACGTCTGTGGCAAATCTGCTGAAGACCTTACATGGCTTTAAAGAGATGTTAGGACCAAAAGATTCGCTCTGATCAAAGCCTCGCCACAACGGAGAACCCGGGACACGGAGCCGAGGCAATTCTCAACAGCGCTGTTCCTTCAAAGCGACGTGACTGTGAGCGGGGTTGTCGAGCCTTTGTGAGATAACAAAAGGGACCAACCTTTGGTGGGCTAAAAATATCCTTCAGCCCGCAAAACAATTACACTGATGGACCAAGGTGGCGCAACCCCCCCAACCTCCCAGCTTCCCCCTGCCTCGTGACGTGGCTTTCAGAAGAGCAGAAAGAAAGAAAGAAGTTCACAACAAAAACAGGATCTCCTACTGGCACAAGCGTGCTCCCAGATTTCCTCACAGCCTTTCAGCGCTCACCATTACAAAGGAAAATCAATTCAGAGATGCAAAAGCAGAGTTTTCTTTGACATAAGGGCAAAACCTGATGGTTTATGATAATACATGGTCAGTTTGTAGTTCTGTTTCAAAGCCTAAATGGGCAGAAACTAAGAAATTGGATGTACATAAAAATGCGAGTTTTATTTAACCCTTGTGTGCTGTTGGGGATGTTTTCATCCAATCTGGGGGGATTTTGAGTCTTTATTTGGCCACAAGTTTCTCTGTGTTTCAGCAAATGGAATGATTTTTGGAGACAAATCTTATTTTGACACACTTTTTTGGATAATACTTAGAAATTTTTCAAAGATACAACCATACACTTTGGGCGCATTTACAGCAAAAATTACACATTTTAACTCTTCCCTACAGGGGAAACCAGCAACAATCAAGAATGCATGAGTATATGCTGTCATGGCTTTGCTAACAAAAAATGTCATTATACTAGAAGTCAATGAGGCAAAAACAGCCACAAACATAACGAAAGAATACTCAATTTAAACAGTACACAACAGCTAAAGAAACAACCATCGCCACCAACAAGACAACTTAACACACATTTATGTATGTTAAACTCTTAATCTCCTTAATGTTTTATAGGCATGAACTGATTTCTTGTCTTATCAATGAAACAACATTTGTGACCCTGGAACATTTTTGGAAATTGATATTTATACCTCACATAACATCTAGACAAATAAGCTTTCGTCGATGTATACTTTGTTATGATATATCCTTCTCAGTGATATAACTTCTTTCAGAAAATCTGGAATCTACAAATAAAAAAACTACTTTAAATCTGTCTAAATTAAGTGCTTAGCAATAAATATTATAGTTTTGATATATTTACAGTAGTAAATTTTAAAATATATTTTCATGGAAGGTGATCTTTACTTGATATTCTGATGATTTTTGGCATAAAATAAAAATATATCTTTTTGATTCAATGCTTTTTTGGCTAAAAATCACTCCAGCAGACACACAACATCATAAGACAATATTAGGATAGAATTAGTTTGCCATCATCTAAGGACAAAGTTATTTTCACGTCCAATATTGATGTCAAATTAGGTTCATATTTTGTTTATTTTGGGTTGTGTTGGAAAGTGACCAAAGTGACAATGGATCTAAAACCAACGTCATATTAACGTCAAATAGTGACATGTATTTGTCAGGTATGACAATCAAAATCCAACGTCTGATAGATGTCATATTGGTAATGCCACACAACCTCAAGCTGTAACATCATTAGACGTTGATATTTTGTTGTATTTAGGTTGCGTTGGAAAGTGACCAGAGTGACAATGGATCTTAAACCAACGTCATATTGACGTCAAATACTGACATATATTTGTCAGGTATGGCAACCAAAATCCAACGTCTGATAGATGTCATATTGGAAACCACACAACCTCAAGCTCATAATAATTTGATATTTTGTTGTTTTTAGGTTGTGTTTGAAAGTGCTGGAATGCAACATGAGACTTAATTTTGTGGTCCAGGGTCACATTTTTACTAACAATCTATTGAATTTTTGTTCACATTTTCAAAAGCTATAGTTTTCAGTGAACTAATAACATGATCAGTACACCTTAAAAAATACATCCTAATTTTAGTCAGCCTTGGTTTCAGATGTTTGGAAAAAGGTTCTTCAAACTGGTCAACACTAAGGGTTCTTTGACAAACCCAAAAAGATTTCTCTATGTTTACGATCTCAAGAGTGTAGGAATGCCTACAACAGTCTGCAGCCACTATATGTGTGAACGACCCCTAAAGGAAACAATCCTACCAAAATAGAATATCACGAGTGACAGATTTGAAATCATCTATAGGCAGCAGATGCTTATGATTGATTAAAATACACTTCGACATACGCTTGATGCTATTAATAAAGCATAAAAATCCATATATTGCACTAAAACAAGCTCGGCTTTAGAGTGGTTTTGTTTAAAATTACCTCTCACCAGTTTGATTCCTGATTATTTTTAGGTATTTCCCTCTTGCTAAATTTCATTAACATCTTTTTTATTATTATTATTAAGAAATTTATATTTGTTGACATTTTAGAAAAGTAACAATTTCATATTACTGAAGCTACTGATAAATGTGGACCACAAAACCAGTCTTATGTTGCACAGGCATATTTTATATGTTATATTAGCAACAGCCAAAAATACATTATATGGGTCAAAACTATAAATTTTGCTGAAAAATATCATTATTCAGTTGCATTTTGAGTAAAGATCATGTTACATGAAGATATTTTATATAATTTGGTCAATTGTCTACTGTAAATATATGAAAAATCGATTTATTATTAGTAATGTGCATTGCTAAGCACTTCATTTAGACAACTCTAAAGGCGATTTTCCAACACAATCTTACGGCAATTTGTAACGTTTTGATTTAACGAATTTGCACATACTCATTCATACAATTCAGTATGATTTGCTTATCCCCCAAGGACGGTTGGGTGCCATACCTCATTTTCGCACATTTTCATACAACTGAACAAATTCGTACAAATTAGTCCCCTAAACTGACAAAACGTAAAATACTTACGTTTCCTCGTAAGATCAGGCTGGATTTTCTCAGTCTTTTGATTTTTTTTTAACCCTCAGATTGCAGATTTTCACATAGTTATATCTCAGCCAAATAATATCCTATCATATCAAAATATTAAACAACTGAAAGCTTGTTTATTTTGCTTTAATGTGATTTTATACATCTCAATATCACAAAATTGACACATAAGACAAGTTTTGTAGTCCAACAACATATAATTTTATGCGCTATAATGTGATTCTTACAATAAGAGTGAAAGGTATTATTAACACCACTTTTCCTGAGAGTCAAAAGACATACATGTCAAAAGAAATGAACGTCTCAAGCTAGCGTGATAACAAGATGGACACAGCATGCACGGACACCTGCTTGGGGAACATGTCATCTTCTCAACACATGTGGATCTGGTCCATGCAATAATAAATAATTAGGAAATGCCTCGCAGACAGCAGTGCATTCATATGCAGAGAGGAAACGTATGAATATATACAGTGTGTTTATTTGATGAAATGACTGACAGTGTTGTTTCCATG
This sequence comes from Danio aesculapii, assembly GCF_903798145.1. Taxonomy (NCBI): domain Eukaryota; kingdom Metazoa; phylum Chordata; class Actinopteri; order Cypriniformes; family Danionidae; genus Danio; species Danio aesculapii. The sequence goes on from NC_079458.1 coordinate 11,068,186, forward strand.
CAAGTCGGCGAGCTTTGATTACGCGCCGAGACCAGCCCACAGGACAGAAAGTGATGTGCCTTTATTAAAACGCCGCCGCAGTCGCTGAATGCATACAGATGCCATAATGTAATAGATAGCATCACGCGCCGAGTATAACGGAGCGGCAGGAAAGAGCGAAAGGGAGGGAGAGTAAAAATAAAGTCTGTCGGCTCAGTTGGTGTCGCCGTGCTGGAATTTGCATGTTATCAGAAGGAAAATATCTCAATCAAAATGTCACCCGCCGCCTGCAGTCCTCGGCTGGGCTTTGATGGCGCAGAGGCCAATTTCTGTAAAGTGGAGCTCAATGCAAGGACTCTCCAAGGGACAGAGCAACTTCCATCTTAGAATTTGATATGGATGACGGAGGATGTGAGGGAATTGTGCTTGGTGTTTTTTTTGATACACGTCAACTTCCGAACCGGCATTAGAATCAAAGGATCAAACAGTGACTTAGCTTATGCATTCAATAGAGATGTATATTGTATTGTATTTTGTAAGTATATTGTTGCCGTTGTTCTCTCTCTTATTAAGGAAGAGCTCAGCCGCAAATGAAAAAGAATCAAATTTAAAGTTGGGTGACCCATATGAGAACCACACTGCAAAAAAAATGGCATTCTGCCTTGTTTCTAGTCAATTTTTTTAAAAACAATTCTTAACTCAAGAAACATTTTCTAGTGATAAATATTGTTTTCAGAAATAATGAGTGAAATTAAGTGGGCTTTTCCTTAAAACAAGCTACATAATCTGCCAGTGAGGTGAGTAAAATGAAAAACAAGATTATTGTGCTGACCCCATTGGCAGATTATTGCAACACAAGCTCATTGTGAAAACGTACCCCCATATCCATTTATGGTGAGCGCGAATTACGTAGTCAGAGGTACATTTGGCTACATTTTATCTTTTAAACAAACAATATGGGGTGGTATGACACTGCCAACGGCTTCTGTTTCTTTTTGTGCTACCAGCTGACCGCTTACCATTGTGTGGACGGCTTCTCCGCTGTTACCAGATTGCCCAGTAGCTCGTCACATACGTCAGCAGACTTGAGAGGCAAAAAGGATTTGACCACGATGACAGGGTTCGAATCTGGTGAAGAACAGTTCCAGAAAGCAGGTAAGACAAAAACATTCATTCATTCATTTTCTTTTCAGCTTAGTCCCTATATTAATCTAGGGTCGCCATAGCGGAATGAACCGCCAATTTATCCAGCATATGTTTTACGCAGCGGATGCCCTTCCAGCTGCAACCTATCATTGGGGAACAACCATACACTCTCATTCACAGGCGACAGCACTACCTACTGCATCACCCTAAGACAAAAACAAAAGGCAAAAAAATAAATAAATAAGTAAATAACAGGGTGAGAATGTGGTAAGATCTGAAAACGTGGTAAAAATCAGGCAGCCGCGAGAGCTTTTCTTTTTCTGTATTGCTTATGAAAACACTTTCGATTTAGTTTAGGGAAGGCGGCAGCGGCCTCTGGTAGATTTACGCAGGAACAGCAGGCACTCATGAGAGTAATTTGAGATCTGAAAAAGCATACACAGCAACCTCTGGTGGATTCGCGAAAACAAAAACTGCGAAAAACGCACCTCCGGCAACGTTTTTCACATTGTCCAGAAATATATACAGAGGTACGTATCAATAATGAACCTGGATTAGATTATTTTGCTTGTTTTGTGGTAAAACTGGCTTATTTTTTACTGAAAACAAGACAATAGTTTTTGCTTGTCTAGAAAATGATTTTTGATTTAAGAATCTTCTGATATCTGGACTAGAAACGACAAAAACTCTCAGTAACAAAAGCATTTTTTGAATGTGTATTTTGGTGTAGCATGTTAATAGGAAATATCAGTTGTGCACACTTTTGTAAAAATGCTGAAAAAAAGGATGCAGCCAGATTTTCTTTGTTAATCAAGGTTTTTTTTCTTCACTTTCACAGTTTTTTTCCCTCTCCGCTGTCGCCACTGGCTTGCATGGTTTGGGATCTGTAGAGCTGCGCATCGTTGGATTTGCTCTTCAGTGTTTGGACTCTCAGTAGTGATTATTAAACCACACTGAACTGAGCTAAACTGAACTGAATTTAAACACTAAAAACTGAACTACACTGTTCCTGTTTACTATGACCTTTTACGTGAAGCTGCTTTGACACAATCTACATGGTATAAGCGCTATACAAATAAAGGTGAATTGAATTAACTAACATGAACTTAATTAAATCGACATTTGGATTTATCTTTTTCATTGTTTTTAAAGACTTTAATTTTCTTTTATTTACATGGACACAACAGAGGTAGTGTTTTAAAAAAACTTCCACTATGAAACCAGAAAAGTTTCTCATTTTTGGCTAAAAACATTTTTGTGAAAATTAAAACCTCGATTAAACCGCGGTATACCTTGAAAACGGTTATTGTCCCATGCCTACAATGTAGTACATTAAAAACAATATGCAAGCATACTAGCATGTCCGAATTCATAGTTTTGGAAAAACAGTATACGAGAAGTACCCAGAAGACCACTTCAGAGGAGATTCTGAAGTGCACAACCAATGGACGCTGTGCTATCCCATTATGCCAGTGCCACATGAGAGAATTCATGAAGGGAAGTAAAGTGACACAACTGACACAGGTAAGTCACATTATAACGATGCGGTGGCGCAGTGAGTAGCACGTTCGCCTCACAGCAAGAAGGTCACTGGTTCGAGCCTCGGCTCCGGGTACTCCGGTTTCCCCCACAAGTCCAAAGACATGCGGTACAGGTTAATTGGGTAGGCTAAATTGTCCATAGTGTATGTATGTATGTATGTATGTATGTATGTGTGCGAATGAGTGTGTATGGGTTTCCCAGTGAAGGGCATCCGCTGCGTGAAACGTGCTGGATAAGTTGGCGGTTCATTCCGCTGTGGCGAGTCCAGATTAATAAAGGAACTAAGCCGAAAAGAAAATGAATGAATGAATAAATTGGTCGTAGTGTATGTGTGTGATTGAGTGTGTATGGATGTTTCCCAGTGATGGGTTGCAGCTGGAAGGGCATCTGCTGCGTAAAACATGTGCTGGATAAATTGGCGGTTCATACCACTATGGTGACCCAAGATTAATAAAGGGACTAGACCCAAAAGAAAATGAATGAATGAATGAATGAACATAGATAATGTTTGGAAATATAAACTGACATTCCCTACAAACACACTAAACCAAAAGAAAGAAATAGACAAACTCAGTTAAAACTATTTTTTGCTAAAATGCTAATGCTGAAAATGCTAATATTTTAATAATTATGGCCACCACTGTTTCTTGTTGATCATGGAATGCCATTCCTACCCAATTATGTAATCCAAATCAAATCCATAAACCTAACTAACAGTAAATCACTCCTAAAATCAGAGTATACGTTAACTTAAGTGAATAACAATGACACAGAAGCACATAACCCTGATGGTAAGCCGTAACTTAACACAAATGTAAACTTATCAAATGCTGTTGATCTAGGAACATGTTACACTTAATAAATTCAAGTTCTATGTATAACATACAGAGTTAATGAAGTTTTCACACTTACACACCAGTCAGGATACTTAGCACCTTCTTCTCCAGTCTACTTCCATCTCCCTCATTACTCAAAAACGTGTAAAAACGTCTGTAATTAATTTGAACGCTTAGACATTTCACTGGACCCAAATATTAAAGTAGCAGTTTGGAAAAAAAGTGCTAAAAACTTGGCACACTTTGCAGGTCTGTGGAGCAGGATGATGAATTAGCCTAGCTGTGTCCATCTGTCTGTGTTTGTGAGCGGATCTGTGCGGCGCCCTCTGTTGACACTCACCGGTACCACATTCAGAGTTTACAGTCAAACACACACACGCACGCACGCACACACGCACGCGCGCGCGCACACGCACACACACACACACACACACACACACACACGCACGCACACGCACACACACACAAACACACACGAGACGGAGTCCTGAATCAGCAGGACCAAATACCATCCTGTCCTTCTTCCTTAGGCTCTGTTCACTGGTATTTCCATCTCATCTCAGTGACCTTTACCTGTTAAGCTCTGGTATCAGAGTGTCCTCAAACACACGCACACACATGCACGAACGCGCGCACACGCAGACACGATGAACTTACATAACCAGTCAACTTCACAAAAAAAACTTCCAAATCATACGCACACACAGATTTGTTTTTCTGAATTGTGGGGACATTCCATAGGTCACGTGTCCTGATATGTCACAGATACACACACACGCAGGGCCTGAGTGGGACTCCTTTTTAGCCCTGAAAAGCCCTTAAATCGGCCCACCTCAGTTCACGACTGACTTTATTAAAATAAGGTCATTTCCAATTCAGTTTCTAATGACACTATCACGTCTTTTTCAAGGAAACAGCTGCTTTAGAACTTCAAATGTTTTTCATAAATATGAGAACATTACAGGGTAGCTAAATCTCCAACACTATTCTTTAAAACATCACAATGTCCTTTCCTGCAATATCTGAATATATATTCTGTGCAAAATTCTTTATAGATATCCAGTCCTTTGTAACGGTGGTCCTTTGTAATATGTGAAAAATGAAATGTTTTTTTTTTTTCTTTCAGCTGAACACAAAAGAAGATATTTTGAAGAATGTTGTAAAATAAGCCAATTGGCATACAGAGTATTTGTTTTTGCTATTATAGTTTTCAGTGGTACTGGCTTCCAATATTTTTAGAATAATATTTATCTTCTTTTGTGTAGAACTGAGCAAAAGAAAAAAAGAAAAACTCAAATCTGTTCGCAAGAAGTCAATAGCGAGTAAATGATGACAGAATCTACATTGCTTAACTATCTCTATGAGTTCCTACCAATCATACATTTCTTACAGTTTTTCTCAGTCGCTTTGGTGCATTTCTCACAACACTATTTACATTTGCACAACAGATAATGCATTTCTCAAAACAATTAGTGATTTGTTCGCATCATAATAGCAGTTTCTCGTTCCCTCCAACAAATTACAAATGCTTTTGGACATGCATCAATTGCTTTCATACAACTCTCTGCTGTTTTATAACATTATCATTATATATATATATATATATATATATATATATATATATATATATATATATATATATATATATATATATATATATATATATATATATATATATATATATATATATATATATATATATATGTATATATTATATATATATTATATCATTTGCTTATGTCATGTCAGTCAAAATTAACTAAACATGTAAATGCTGAATAGTCATTCCATATAGTCCTCATTTCATTACTTGAGTCGTTACATACAAAAATGTTGAACTAGAAAATTTTATTGAGAAAAAAAAATTGTATCTTTTTTTTCCTGAAAATGTCTTTTAAATTGACCAATTTGATGAATGATTTACAGACATATGTGTGTTGTAGGTTCAGTTCCAATATGTACTGCAGTATTGTTTACAGTTGTGCACAGCTCTACCCAAAGGAAGTTTATGTTGTTGTAAATAACGGTGTATTTATTCTTTTGCACAATGCTTTAAATAAATGAAAATTGCAAAGATCATATGCAGTAAAATAGTGAAACATACATATTCAGTGTCTTGTACTCAGATACCTCATAAAATGTCTTGAACTTTACTATAGTTTTCAAATGGCTGTGCAAATAGTAGATAAGTGCTGTCTTGAGCATTTTCAGCAAGTGTCACCAAAATCTGACTTTTTTGCGTTGGAAAAAATGTACAGACTAAACTGTCATAATGAAAACATGACAAAGCCATTTGACTATCTTGTTCATAAACAAGGGTGTCAGGACATTGACATCAATACTTGCTTTTGAGGAATGAGCTATTTATTTTGAGCAAGTGACAACTATTTTGAGCAACTTTTGCAGGTTATCAACTATGTTTTGCAGTTTGTACTTATTGTTTTAAGAAATGCATTAACTGTTGTGCAAATGAAAATAGTGTTGTGAGAAATGCTCCAAAGCCACTAAGAAAAACTGTAACTTGGCCCAGATATGGTCCATGTTTGGCCCTTGTCTGGAAGCCAGACTTGGTCCAGTCATGTACCGTAATTCACTGTGGCATGTGGGCCAGGCAAAAGCTGATGGTGTAGGCCAGAGCTGGGCCAGAAAATATTTGCTACGTAGGATGGATAGATAGATAGATAGATAGATAGATAGATAGATAGATAGATAGATAGATAGATAGATAGATAGATAGATAGATAGATAGATAGATAGATAGATAGATAGATAGATAGATAGATAGATAGACAGACAGACAGACAGACAGACAGACAGACAGACAGACAGACAGACAGACAGACAGACAGACAGAAATGTAGATAGGTAGATAGATAGACAGACAGACAGACAGACAGACAGACAGACAGAGAGAAATGTAGACAGATAGATAGATTGATAGACAGACAGACAGACAGACAGACAGGTAGATAGACAGATAGATAGATAGATAGATAGATAGATAGATAGATAGATAGATAGATAGATAGATAGATAGATAGATAGATAGATAGATAGATAGATAGATAGATAGATAGATAGATAGATAGATAGATAGATAGATAGATAGATAGATAGATAGACAGACAGATAGAAAAAACAGACAGTTCGTATAGATAGAGAGTATTATTGTTTGAAATACACGTTGCAGTCTGCCATCACACTTACAATAGTTTACTCAGGGTCATTCTCTTTCTCTCTCTCTTGCCTTTGATAGGAAGATGAGATCCCTTCTGTATACACACACACACACACACACACACAGAGAAAATCAAATTGATTATTACACACTACAGTGGATCCTCTATTACTGGCAATGTTCTGGGGAGCGTATCCTTTTGAAGCATATCTAGAAATGCATTCATTCTCTCAGTCCCTCCTTCTCCTCCATGCATGAGCACAGCACCACAAAGACGCTTCACAATGCATGTCAGACTGCCTTCAACAACAGCAAAACCAGCTGTTAGACTGAATGCCACAATAAAAAAGAGCCCAGAAAATGGCCTTCATAACCTCTGCATTCAAGTCGAGTTGAGCTCTAGACTCCGGCAGCTGTTTGTCAGGGCTGAAGACGCGTCGCAGGGGCTGTTTTTAGATCCAGGGGAGCTGCGGGACGCCTCACATCCATTAAAGAGAAGGTGCTGCAAACTCTAATTCATTTGTCACTTTAGCCTGGAAGTTCCAAATGTCAGACACAACGATTTCTCAGCTCACATCCCTCCTGCTCGGTGAAGACGGAGGCGAGATATTGTATCGAACGCCGGTTGGGAACAAATACGAAGCTCTGAGCTAATGTTTCTGTTTATTACAGCTGTCCTGATAAATGACGTCCGTCACTGAAGTTTCAACCCAATGCACAACATCCCGCAGGAACACCAGACCTCTGCCAAAAATGTACACCAACTATACAAAAATGCTGAATTTATACTTCTTGAACAAACTTGTTGAGTTGGTGATGGAGAGGATTTCAGGTTTACATCAATGATTGTTTCAGATAGACACCAAACAGTCGTATATGTAAACGATGGCTTTTTATTAATTTTTTTCTAAAGGGACCCAGCACAATTTTTAATTAAATGCTCATATTCCATGCACTGCACTGGATATAGCCAATGTATGATTTCCATCTCCAGTCCCTTTGTAGGTAGCAACACTAATGTCGAACATGAAACAACAAACAAATGCAATAAAACAATAAAATTGTTTGAAAATCTTTATGAAATTGTTGCAAATTTATTAAAAATAAAAAAACCTGAAAAATCACATGTGCATAAGTATTCAGAGCCTTTGCTCAATACTTTGTTGATGCACCTTTGGCAGCAATTACAGCCTCAAGCCTTTTTAAATTTGATGCCTCAAGCTTGGCACACCTGTCTTTGGGAATTTTTGCCCATCCCTCTTTGCAGTACCTCTCAAGGTCAGGTTGGATGGGAAGTGACGTTGTACAGCCATTTCCAGATCTCTCCAGAGATGTTCAATAGGATTTAGGTCTGGGCTCTGGCGGGCTACTCAAAGATATTCACCAGTTGTTGTGAAGCCATTCCACTGATATTTTGGCTGTGTGCTTTGGGTCATTGTCCTGCTGGAGGATGAACCGTCACCCCTGTCTGAGGTCAAGAGCACTCTGAAGCAAGGTTTTCATTCAGGATGTCTCTGTACATTGCTGCATTCATCTTTCCCTCTATCCTGACTAGTCTTCCAGTTCCTGCGGCTGAAAAACATCCCCACAGCATGATGGTATTAGCCTGCTGATGAGCGGTGCCTGGTTTTCTCCAAACAGAACGCCTGCCATTCACTTCAAATAGTTCAATTTTAGTTTCATATGGTCTGAGAGTCCTTCAGATGCCTTTTGGCAAATTCCAGGCGGGGAGTGGCGTCTGGATGGCTGCACAGATGGTTGTCCTTCTGTAAGGTTCTCCTCTCTCCACAGAAGAATGCTGGGGCTCAGACAGAGTGAACATCAGGTTATTGATCACTTCCCTGACTAAGGCCCTTTTCCCCCAATCACTCAGCTTAGATGGCCGGCCAGCTCTAGAAAGAGTCCTGGTGGTTCCAAACATCTTCCACTTACGGATGATGGAGGCCACTGTGCTCATTGGAACTTTCAGAGCTGCAGAAATTTTTCTGTAACCTTCCCCAGCCTTGTGCCTCGAGACAATCCTGTCTCAGAGGTCTACAGACAATTCCTTTGTCTTCATACTTGGTTTGTGCTTTGACATGCACTGTCAACCCTGGGACCTTATATAGACAGGTGTATGCCTTTTCAAATCATGTCCAATCAACTGAATTTACCACAGGTGAACTCCAATTAAGCTGCTGAAACGTCTCAAGAATGATCAGTGGAAACAGAATGTACCTGAGCTCAATTTAGAGCTTCACTGCAAAGGCTGTGAATACTTATGTACATGTGATTTGTCATTATGGTGTATTTTGTGTAGCATTTTGAGTAAATAAATGATTTTTTTTTAAATCAAGTTTTTTAAAAAAGCTGTCACTTAAAAAAATGAGGAAAAACTGAAGCGCTATGAATATGAATACTTTCCGGATGCACTGCTGGAAAATACTGTAAAATAACAGCCGTCAATTTATAGAAATGTACTGTAAAATAGCAGAGGTTGAATTACAGAAATTTACGAGAAATGTAAATTTAGGAACATTTCTGTAATTTAATGTCTGTTATTTTATGGTACATTTCTGTAATTTAACGACTGTTATTTTACAGGTTTTATTCAGGCATCCCAGCTGCGGAAATACACCATAAAATTACGGATTTTTTTTCACAGTGCATGATTGTTATGCAACTATTATTCCCCTCAAATTTACAGTTAAGGTTGGGTTAGGGAATAGGTATGGATTATATTTTCGAACAAAAATTATGTTATTAGGATCAACATCGATGTTAATCCAGGATCGCATCATACTTGGCTAAATCAAAACATGCCTTTGGGGAAACGCACATACAGTATTAGCATGCTAACATACAGAAGTATTGCATGAGCTTTTTTAAATGTTATAAATTTGAAGCAGCACAGTGGATCATCATTTATATTCCACTCTGACTCCTGGCTCATTTCCAGGTGTTAGACAATGGACTGAAATTAAAGCCAAAGCTAATGGGAAAACACACATGACAAAAACCTCACAGTTAGCCACGTTCAAGCTGCGTGACCCTCACGCGCAACAGAGTGGATACAGCTGTGACCCTAACAGAAGAGCAATGTTTTTCTGAACATCATTACCATTAATGGACGTACAATCAATCAGAGAAGGTGTTAATCTCAAATTGCTTAATATTTCATTCACCTGAACACTTCAAACAATATTTGGGCGACTGCCTGTGAATCCTGATAAGTTGTAGCTACACTAGACAGCAGAACACATCAAAGGGTTAGTTCGTTCAAAAGTAAAGCGCCTCCATCATTCCAAATGTGTAAGAAATTTGTCTTTGATTGGTTTGTTTGTGTTTAATAATTTCATCTCTCCATTTAAAGTCTAGTCAAACAAAAGTTCATAACTAGACTAAAAAGGCACAAGATCAAAACTGGGTTTTTGTTGTGCTGTGTCTGTTTTTTTATTCATTTTTTTGATAATGGAGATGAAATATATAGATAAAATATAGAAGTTAATCGATTGAGCGAACAGAAAAAGGAATGTTACCTACAACAAATTGTAGTGGAAGCTGAGAAATAAATACTGGACACACACTGTAAAAAACAATAAGTTGAGTCAACTTAAAATTGTAATCAACTTGCTGAGGAGCTTTTTCGAGTTGACTCAATTCTTAATCCAAGTAATGCACTTGACATGACATAAGTTGAGTCAACTAAAAAAGTCTGCAGCAGGTTGCCTTAATAATAAAGGGCCTAAAACTGATCCTTGGGGCACAATCAAAAACATTATTTCAAAAGTTCTGCAGCAAGTTGCCCTAAAATTTTAAGTAGTCAACTTGTTGTTTCAGTGCAAAGGCAACAGGTAAATACTGCTACCATTAGCTTTCTGTGTGTGTATGTTTTGTAACATCTAAAAAAAATAGCAGGCCTGTGTTTCTTATGGTATATAATTAGTTAGTCATTGGTAGGCTCACATGAAACAGAAATACACAGTTTGAAGGGTTTGAAGTTGGTGGGGGTCCCTGATCTGTATATGCATGAGATTTCAGTGCATTAAATTCCGGGAGTTTTCCGGGAGACAGAACAAAACAGGAGATGGGTCTGAAATACGGGAGACTCCTGGGACAAAACAGGAGTGTTGGCAGGTATGGTAGGGGTACAAAACTAGAATTGGCATTGGGCCTTATATTTTTTCAGTTTTACATTTATTTCTGGAATATTATTGACAAATATGAAAATGTTCATAATATTTATTCCCAATACAGTTTGTACAGTAATATTTTCTGTCTTTTAGCAGATGTATTATATGAGAGACTTGCTTTGTTTACCAATTAAGGGAATCTAATTGGAATTGCATTGTAAACATTAAATAAATGTTAAAAAGGTATTATTTTTATTTTATATATCAAGTTTTTACTTATGATATTCCCAAAATAATTCTGCATAAATTCGCAGATTTTTTACAAAATTCGCAGAAATAGCAAAAAATTTAAGCAGATTCGGTCTTGCCCTAGTCATTGGTAAATCATATGCTGTGTTAGGTGTCGTTTACATTTAAAATGCATAAGTTTGTTATGGTAATGCCTGGCGTTGACACTGCTTCTCCATTTTCGACCCGTAAAAAAAGCATTTTAAAAACACCAAAGTCCTAATTTTAGTTTGGAAACACTGGTGTTCAGTTTCAGTATAGACCTACAGTTGAAGTCAGAATTATTATCCCCCCTTTTAATATTTTTTTTCTATTTTAAATATTTACCAAATGATGTTTAACAGAGCAAGGACATTTTCACAGTATGTCTGATATTTTTTCTTCTGGAGAAAGTCTTACTTGTTTTATTTCGGCTAGAATAAAAGCAGTTTTTAATTTTTAATAAACATTTTAAGGTCAAAATTAGTAGCCCCTTTAAGCAATTTTTTCCCGACTGTCTACAGAACAAACTATCGTAATACAATAATTTGCCTAATTACCCTAACCTGCTTAATTAACCTAATTAAGACTTTAAATGTAACTTTAAGCTGTATAGAAGTGTCTTGAAAAATATCTAGTCAAATATTATTTACTGTCATCATGGCAAAGATAAAATAAAGCAGTTATTAGAGATGAGTTATTAAAATTATTATGTTTAGAAATGTGTTGAAGAAATCTTCTCTCAGTTAAACAGAAATTGAGGGGAAAAATAAACAAGTGGGCTCATAAATCTAACTTCAACTGTATGTAGAGGGGGGCTAATAATTTAGCAAGCTAATAATTCTGACTTCAACTGTACATTATTTTTAATCAGGTAAAAGATTTTTTACTGTAGCATTCTTACCATGTTTACGATGTAAACCCCTTAAATTTAATAAAAAATATCTTCACATGTATATGTTAAAAACAATCAAAATTCCAAAGTGTTTAGAACAACAATGACGGAAACAGCATTTTTAGGATGCACCTTTAATTAATTCATTTGTTTGTGACAAGCAAAATTATGCTGTGGTTCAGCGTGCACTTTAACAAGCAGAGAGCACTACTTTTGTTTTTTTCTTTTCCAAATGTCTGGCTGCCGAATTGAGCATTAAGGCCAAAGCGCTCGTCATGTGCGCAAAAGGAGACACGTCAGCACACCCCCGCTCGCCACCGCCGGCTTTAATACGCCACTGATGATCGTTTGCACTGGCCTCGAGTTCACACCACTGGTGCGAGATTGATGCCATGTTGATTTTTAATGATGTGCGCTACGACGCAAGTGGAGAAAGGGGGCCGCGCTGTGTATCCTGCGCCGCGACCATGCAAAATGTCATTCTAATTATCTCACCAGCAGCCAATGAGGAAGTAAACATTTACACTAACCTGTAACCCCTGAAGCCCAGACTCCGGGCCCGCTTTTCAGAGCCGAGGCTGATTTATTGGCAGACTCTGATCTACCCGGCGACTAATCAAACCAGCCGGCAGTCGCTCCATCTTTTTACCCGTCTGTAAATACAACACACACTATACCTGACATCTACATAACAAACATGAACTCTACTAGCAGCCTTGAAGGTGAATGTGTGTGAGACCTCAATTATTCCAGTTTCCTTCAAATGTTTTTTTTCCGCATTGCAGATTGACCCTATTAACCCCAAATTAGGCTATTAATACAGTACAAAAGGACATTTGCTTACAGAAGTGCTTGTCAAATAAGATTGACAACAAGAGTTTTTATTAATAGGCACGTCCAACAACTGTGCAATTACAGATAAGGATGTGTTTCTTTAAGCAGGCTTACAGGTAAGTGTGAATTATTAGGTCAAAATGTGCATAGGTTAAAATATCACCATAGTTTTTCTATAACTGCACTTTATAACTTATACCTGTATCCTGCACTTGCTGCTGTTGCACTGCTGGTTAGACCTAAACTGCATTTCGTTGCCTTGTACTTGTACATGTGTAATGACAATAAAGTTGAATCTAATCTAATCTAAAAAAATACAGCATGTACATCATATATATGTGTGTATATATATACAGTTGAAGTCAGAATTATTAGCCCCCCTTTGAATTTTTTTTTTCTTTTTTTGAATATTTGCCAAATGATGTTTAACAGAGCAAGGAAATTTTCACAGTATGTCTGATAATATTTTTTCTTCTGGAGAAAGTCTTATTTGTTTTATTTTGGCTAGAATAAAAGCAGTTTTTATTTTTTTATAAACCATTATAAAGTCAAAATGATTAGCCCCTTTAAGCTAATTTTTTTTCAATAGTCTACAGAACAAACCATCATTATACAATAACTTGCCTAATTACCCTAACCTGCCTAGTTAACATAATTAACCTAGTTAAGCCTTTAAATGTCACTTTAAGCTGTATAGAGGTATGTTGAAAAATATCTAGTCAAATATTATTTACTGTCATCATGGCAAAGATAAAATAAATCAGTTATTAGAAATGAGTTATTAAAACTATTATGTGTGTGTGTGTGTATATATATATATATATATATATATATATATATATATATATATATATATATATATATATATATATATATATATATATATATATGCAGTATTTGTGATGATTGGGGTGCAGTTCAACAGATGATTCATCAGAAAAATCTACCTTCTGCCACTTTCCCAAATGATGAACTAGAATTTATAATTTTATTAATATTTTTTTGTGAAAATAGGCAATGTAATTTGGTGCATCTAAACAAAATTTTTTAAAGAGATATATTTATTTAAATAATATTTTAGTTATCAAACATATTGAAGGGTGAGAAATTGAAAGGCATTACAATTAAATTCAAGCAAACCCCCCCCCCCCCCCCCCCCCAAAAAAAATACAACCTACAAAATTGGTTTTGCTTCTCTTAATTTTTCCTCATTTTAAAATTTGTATTTAATATTTTTCTATAACATAATTTTGGATGTACTAGTTTTTGAACCGTTATCATAAGTTATTTTGTTAGATAAGCTCCAGATTTGGCTTCAGTACTGATGAATCTAATGTATATGCATAAATATAGTATAGCTTCCAATTAAAATCTGAATTTAAAATATAGATTTTGTGAGGGGTGTAGTTATTTAGGTCTTTCTTTTTCACGTCTACTGAAGATAAGTGCACATCTATCCTGTGTTGGATCGTATCATACAGCAAGTCAGGATCTTGTATGTGCGGTTTGGACAGGCCGTGCATTTGTTGAGATAGAGGTGGTCAGACTTGACCTTTTGGGCCCAAGATGAATAACAGCTAGTCTTCATCTCTAATGTCTGGAAATAGTCACCGATGACCTTTACTAGAATTGTTCAGCATATTACTGGTCCACACCAGCTCTCAATGACCGTCCAGATGGCTAATACAATCCACATCCAACATATCTGTTATCAAGGCCAGAGGGAAATAAATACAATTAAGGTCAATTACTAATAAAAGTGGCAAACTAGGTTTACTTTCAGCTTCTTTTTCAATCAATACAGCACCAGGAAACAAACAGGAAAAAAGTATTTCAAGTAATTAAACATCATTAAAAATGGATTGAATCATACATCAAGTGTGATTGCGAGCCAAACTATATGCCGCTGAATAAAATGTATTCAGTTGTTGTGTATGAATGAATTAATGAATAAATGAATTGATTAAATAAGGAAAAGTTTGACCTGAGATATTTTCGATTATGATATTATTTTCTTATTCATTCATTCATTTTCTTTTTGGCTTGGTTTCTCCATTAATCTGGGGTCGCCACAGTGGAATGAACCGCCAACTTATCCAGCATATGTTTTACACAGCAGATGCCCTTCCAGCCGCAACCCATCACTGGGAAACATCCATACACTCTCATTCACACACATACACTAGCTTACCCAATTCACCTATAGCTCATGTCTTTGGACTTGTAGGGGAAACCCATGCGAACATGGGGAGAACATACAAACTCCACACAGAAATGCTACCCACTGCACCACCGTGACACCCCTTGAGGCACCTTTATTGTCTTTACATTTATCCATTCATTGAGGTACAGTATGATCTGAGATATTTTTGATACATGTTATAATTATATTCTTGCAAAATTAAGCATTATTATAAGTAAGCGCTTTCATTCTAATTATGCTTATAGGCTATATAACTGTATAAATTTATTGAGGTAAATTATGCGATATTTTTGACAGTTATTATTTTCTTTTTAATTAAACTAAATGAATGTGCGTGCGTGTGTAAAAATGTAGTTATTTATATCAAATACAAAACGATCAGAGGTATTTTGGATTGTAATATTATTTTTTTATATTCAAGAAGATTTACTTAAGTTAAGTTCAATATTTATATACACTAACTGGCCACTTTATTAGGTACACCTTACTAGTACCGGGTTGGACCCCCTTTTGCTGTCAGAACTGCTTTAATTCTTTGTGGCATAGATTCAGCAAGATACTGGAAATATTCCTCAGAGATTTTGGTCCATATTAACATGATAGCATCACGCAGTCGCTGCCGATTTGTCGACTGCACATCCATGATGTGAATCTCCCATTCCACCTTATTCCAAAGGTGCTCTAATGGATTGAGTTTTGGTGACTGTGGAGGCCATTTGAGTACAGTGAACTCATTGTCATGTTCAAGAAACCAGTCTGAGATGATTTGCGCTTTATGGTGTGTTACCCTGCTAGAAGTCAGCAACAAAACTCAGGTAGGCTGTGGCGTTGAGACGATGCTCAATTGGTAGTAATGGGCCCAAAGTGTGCCAAGAAAATATCCCCCACACCATTACATCACCACCAGCCTGAACCGTTGATACTAGGCAGGATGGATTCATGCTTTCATGTTGTTGATGCCAAATTCTGACCCTACAATCCATCCATCAATCCATCCATCTATCTATATACTGTATAACATACAGTAAGTCCTAGTGGAAAATAAATACAAATCATTCCATCACAAATAAAAGTGGGTAAGTAGGTTTACTTTCAGCATTGTTTTTGGACACAATACATCTATATAATATACAGCAAACCTTTTTTTAATCATCATACGTTGTGGTAAAACAACACAGAGCGTGATTGCGATCCAAACCCTCCACCATTCAATTAAAATCCATTCATTTGCTGTTTTTTCCATCAGCACCTCTTGTATGCGTGATTGCTTTCTGTTCTGGACAAGCTGGACGATCCATCACTTTGGCTCTTGTTAAAGGATACAACGTTCCCCATCTTCCCAAATCAGCATAAACCATCATTCCCAATCAAAATTAACATAGCTTTAATAGAAATGAACAAAACCTTTCCATAAAATTGTAAAAAAACACACTATCATAAAAGAAAACACTATAAAGATGTAAAATGCTCACCATATATGCTTTATTTATTTGTTAGCGATTTTCAAAGGATTATTTTCTCAAATCATCTATTATAAAATATGATACAACAGATTTACTTATTAATAATAATAATAATAATCAATCCGTAAATAATTAAAATGTTTGGTTTGTTTTGGTAAACTTCAGAGAAGTCACGGTGGCGCCGTGGGTAGCACGATTGCCTTACAACAAGAAGGTCGCTGGTTCAAGCCTCGGCTGAGTCAGTTGGCATTTTTGCATGTACACCTCATGTTCGTGTGGGTTTCCTCCGGGTGCTCTGGTTTCCCCCACAAGTCCAAAGACATGTGCTATTGATGAATTGGGTAAGCTTAATTGTCCATAGTGTATGTGTGTGAATGAGAGTGTATGGGTGTTTCCCAGTGACGGGCTGCAGCTAGAAAGGCATCCGCTGCGTAAAACATATGCTGGATAAGTTGGCAGTTCATTCCGATGTGGCGACACCCTGATTAATAAAGGGACTAAGCTGAAAAGAAAATGAATGAATGGTAATCTTCAATGAAAGTCTGACCATTTGCTTCCGCGTTTGGAGAGGTGGTCCTTCTGTTGACATCAAACTGAAGGCTTCCATAGCAACTGCATGTTAATACCCTCTCTAATTTGATATGAGGGAATGATGCGCAAAAGAAAGCCCCGCCCCCTACTCATTATTTAGTTTCAGTTGGAAGCCCAACGACATTCATTAATTTTAATAATCAAAGTCTTTATTTCAGAGGTCGCCACAGCAGAAAGAACCGCCAACTATTCCAGCATATGTTTTACACAGTGGATGCAACCAGCTGCAACGCAGTATTGGGAAACACCCATACACTCTCATTCTCACACACACACACACACACACACACACACACACACACACACGCGCACACACACGCACAAACACGCACACACACACACACACACACACGCACTACTGACAATTTAGTTTATTC
Source organism: Danio aesculapii (assembly GCF_903798145.1). Lineage (NCBI taxonomy): Eukaryota > Metazoa > Chordata > Actinopteri > Cypriniformes > Danionidae > Danio > Danio aesculapii. The sequence goes on from NC_079458.1 coordinate 11,085,609, forward strand.
AATTCACTTATACAGCATGTCTTTGGACTGTGAGGGAAACCGGAGCACCTGGAGGAAACCCACACCAACACGAGAAGAACATAACATGCAAACTCCACACAGAAATGCCAACTGGCCTAGCTGAGACTCGAACCAGCAACTTTCTTGCTATGAGGTGACAGTACTAACCACTGAGCCACCATGTCGCCGCCCATCAACATACAGAACTAAAAGTCTCAGCAACTTCTTGTTCACGAGGACCTTAAAACCGTTCTGTCGATACTGACTAAACACGTACATAACAATAGCGCTAAAAAGACTTGAACAGTTTTAATTGCCTGACCTTCATATGTAGGAGTTTCAGAGACAGATACAATTTTTATAGATTTTTATAGATAATATAAATAATTTAGATATATAGATTATAGATATATATATATATATTATATATATATATATATATATATATATATATATATATATATATATATATATATATATATATATATTATTATTATTATTATTATTATATTATATATTATTATTATATTATATATTATACTCATATGCGAATGATCTGCTCTCGCTCCGTCAGATGATGCAGACTCACAATCTGTGCCTTGTGTTTCCTCCTCTTTTTGTGCTTTTGCTCTCCAGAGATCCTCCTGTTAAATTGTCATCCCAAGAATGTTGATATGGCTTATATATTGCTACGCTATTTACCTACGGGTTAAGGTAAATTCTATTATAAATACTAGTGTTTTTAAGTGGTGTGTATACTGCCTATGTTTTAGGCTATTATTATTTACAACTTGTTAATGAATGCTTCAGCATACTGTAGTATTAAGAATAGTGAACTCATAAAATGAAATACAAAGTGTAGTTTTACTACAGTAAAGTGTGGCGAATTGTAGAATAATATACCCTATTGTAAAAAAAAACTACAGCACTTGTTAATTTATATTACACGTGTTGTGTTACCATAGCAACTATAGTATTACCGCAACAGATTAATTGAAGTACTTTACTATAGTACTGTTCAAAACACTACATGCCAATATGTGTGTTCAGGGGCCCTGTGGAACAGCTTTTGCTCAAAATGAAGAGGATAACAGGGAAAATGTCCTCCACAATCTCATTAACAATGTGGAAGACAACAGAGACATGATAAAATGGGATTGATAGTGAGATTAATTTAAAGAGTAAAAAGTACAGTAGGCTATAATACCTTATCAAATTTTTCCCTATTTTTTATAACAGTTACATTTCTGCTTGCGTTAGTTATATTTTCATTTAAATGTTTTTTATTTGATTAGTATGGTGCACCTTTTGGATGTTTAATAGATGTTTTTTAAATAAAATGTATTCTTTACATCCAACGTCTATTCTCTGTGTCTTTAAGTGTTTAAAACTGGAAATATCTCATTATATAACATACAGCCAAAAATGTTATGGTTTATTAGATTAAAAATTATAAGTCTATTTTAGTATTTTGGTTATTGTTAATAAATACTGCACCGATATAAATCATATCAAAAAGCACGAAAGGAAGAGGGAACACAAGACACAAATTGTGAGTCTGCATATAATCTCACTGAGCGAGCAGAGTACTGAGAGCGCACAAGAAAATTTGTGCATGAGCAGTGCATATTTGAGAGAGCGTGAGAAAATTTGCATACGAGCAGTGTTTATTTAAGTGTTTGCAAGCAGTTTTGTCCACAAACAGAGTAAATCGGTACACGGGCATTATATTGAGAAAGCTATGTTCATCATGCTCACTTTGTGCATGACAGTTTTGTGTTGTCAACCACTTGAATTTAAAGTGAATAGAATAATGGCAACAATAAGAAAAGAAAGAAAATCAGCATCTTGTCATGGCATTGGAGTTTACATATGGACCTGTTGTGTCTAATATGAATATAGTCAAGCTATTCACAGATATTGCCAGATAACCACTTTACCTCTGCCATACTTTTAACAGACTGAGATCATTGGTGAATCTGACTGTGATCCTTTCTTGCATTGTCTTGAGCCTTCACGTTGCCAATTAAATACTATATATTGTTAGTAGCCTGCATAGGTCACAGTCATTCTGCTACATTATATTACTTTCTACTAGATGTGAAATACTCTGCAGTACATTTAGTCATTTTAGAATGTTAAGTTCTAATTCTGTAGTTATTTCGGTGAAAGTAGCTAAAAAGTAATATAAGAGTAATGTAAAATGTTACAATTTTGAGACAGTAATATTGTAATGTAAGGGATTACTTTTAAAAAACAGTAATAAGTAATCTGTAATGTATTAGAGTTTGGAAATAACTTGCGCAACACTGGCCCTGAGTGAGAAGCAGCCATCCGCCATTAGAGTTTTTGCACCATAGCTGCCGAATAGATAATGTCAGCAGTTAAAAAACCTTAGAAATGTGGAGTTTTAGGCTCAAATGAACACCATAGACTCCTTTCACAACCATATTCTGAGCCACTTCTTTTGACATTTTTTACAGAGATAACATTAGTCCTGTTCCGGATCTGCCACTATGCTGACGCAATAGCATTTGTATCTCATTTAAATTTAAAGCACCAGTCACCAAAACAGTGCAATTTGGATCAAAGACTAAAAAGGACCGTTTCAAAGAGTTATAAAAAGATATTTGTGGGGTATTTTGAGCTGAAACTTCACATACATACTCTAGGGACATCAGAGACTTATTTTACATCTTATAATGTAATGGCATAATAAGTCCCCTTTAAAAGATCCCCTTTCTAAAAAATCATATAAACTTTGTTTTGTTAAAAAAGACAAACTAAATGACAGCCTTTTAGTTTTAAATTGAAAAGAAATGTCATCAGTAATTTACAAAACACATTTTACTCGTGAATCCAGAGAAATTGAGGACTGAGGACTTTTTTTGAGTGTTTTTACAGACCCGTGGAGTAAATTGAATGTTGTGATAGACATTTTTCTTTGTTTTGTCAGTGTTCAGCACACAGGTTCTACAAGGCCTCTTTTGGGCACATAAGGCGCTGTCCGGTCCACCATGCGGATGCAGTCGATGACAGGACAGACACTGAGGCAGAGGGTGCAGCCAGTGCAGCCGTCCTGAACACTGGGCAGATGAGTGTCCGGGTCAAACACAATGGCCTGCCAAACACACAGACACATTACAGCCATTATACCCTCACCAGAGGCGACAACCTGCTTCTGCTGGACGACACACCATACTGAAACTGCAGCCGACGACAGACATGTGTGAAGGCTGTCAAGAATGTGTCACACGAGTCGTATGTCGCACCTTCGACAAAATCAAAATATAAATAATAGAAAAATAAGGAAATAAAAATAATATATGGCATTTTTTACATAGGGCTTAGGTTTTATGGAGACGTTGTTTTCAATTAAAAATAAAATTTTTTATATGGAATTGTTGTTAATGTATAGTACAAAAATATGAATAACTAATAAATATACAGCTGAAGTCAGAATTATTAGCCCCCCTTGGAATTTTTTTTCTTTTTCAAATATTTCCTAAATGATGTTTAACAGAGCAAAGAAATTATCACAGTATGTCTGATAATATTTTTCTGTATAGTCTACAGAACAAACCATTGTTGTACAATAACTTGCCTAATTACCCTAACCTGCCTAGTTAACCTAATTAACCTAGTTACGTCTTTAAATGTCACTTTAAGCTGTATAGAAGCTGTATATATAGTCAAATATTATTTACTGTCATCATGGCAAAGATGAAATAAATCAGTTATTAGAAATGAGTTATTAAAACTATTATGTTTAAAAATGTGTTGAAGAAATCTTCTCTCCGTTAAACAGACATTGGGGGAAAAATAAACAGGGGGGCTAATAATTCAGGGGGGCTAATAATTCTGACTTCAACTGTGTGTGTGTGTGTATATATATATATATATATATATATATATATATATATATATATATATATATATATATATATATATATATATATATATATATATATATATATATATAATGAAAATGACTAAATAAAAGTGCTAAAAACTCAAATAAAATAAAATAAATAAATAAATACATATATAAATGTATTTTTTGTTGAAAACAAGTGTATATATGTATGTATATATATATATATATATATATATATATATATATATATATATATATATATATATATATATATATATATAGTATCTGCTGTACAATTAAATAAATCAATGCTTTTTCAATTAATAGTAGAAATTGTAATTTTTTTCACAGAGTTGTTCTTTTCTGTGTAAATGTTTACAACAGTAATAATAATAATAATACTATTAATAATAACAACCATAAAAATAATTATTATATTAAGTATAACAAAGTACAATAATTTTATTATAGAATTATTATTTTAAAATATTACAAAGTAATTGTAAAGCTTTCCATAATATTTATAATATGTGGCTTTGATTTATTTAAATAAATGAGAAAACTGTGACTTATTATTATTATTATTAATATTTATTTTAGTTAGCCACTAATAATAAAATATAATATAATATAATATAATATAATATAATATAATATAATATAATATAATATAATATAATATAATATAATATAATACTTAAAAAAAAACTAAATATACAGTTATACATAATTTAAATTGTATTTTTACAATGTCGTAACATTTAAGCTAGGTTTTTAATATTAATAATAATAATAATAATTTTGTTATTCTGAATTGTAATTGCAATTTTTAATATCATTATTCAAGTTCATGATAATCAAGTCCTTCAACCCAGGCTCTGAAAACGTCCACCTATATACATTTCTGGAGAGTGCCAAATACGTCCCAGGAGGTAATTTTTTTTGCAGTTTTTATTTTCGCTAATCCCCCAGAGGTTGCTGTGTACTTTTTTAAGATCTCAAATTTCTCTCGCGAGTACCATTCGCACTTGCTCTTCTCACGTAAGCCCACCAGAGGCCGCTGTTGACTGACTGACTGATCCACTGATCCCCACAGGGGATGGGGGGGGGGGGGATGGGGGGGGTGACTGAGCCACTGGGCAAACTGGTAACAACGGAAAAGTCGTCCATACGGAGGTAAGCGGTCAGCTGCTAGTGCAAAAAAGGAACAGCGTCATACCGCCCAGTAGCGACCGTCCTTTACAACTAAGGTTGGGTACCGAAATGACATTTGTGAATGAATGTGAATTTCGGTGTATAATTTCAGTGCCACTGATGCTGCGACAAGGATGTAAGAAGCATCAAGGGGTACATCAAAGGCACACATACGTATGCGTTGTGTCACCCAATCTCTAAACATTTCACTCTAAACAACTTTGAGGCATACAGACACCCTCATTGATGTTAGGTGTTTGTTCTTGTTGCTAATGGAACGCTTAATAAATAGTCTATTAGTTTGTTGGATCATGTCGCCTTTGCTTTTGCCTTCAGTAATTTTATGTAAAGAACTATAATGTTGTGTATATGTATTTATTATATTTCCATTATGTCAATTTTGTCAAGCCTCCTGTGGACAGGTGTTGAGAATTAGCAAGTTTGCTAAAACACTTAAACATGCATTTGGTTGTCCAGTGTAATTGTGATGTCCATGTCAAATAAATAAATAAAGTAAAGAGGGGAAACACGTCAAACTTAATGAAACATCTGAGGGCACATCGAATCAACTTAAAGGCAGAGGAATGCACTGTCTTCGAAATATATTAATGCAATTTAACTCAAACATATTAAATATGAATTGCTGTATACTTTAAACTTTAATTATATTGTTCAATTAAAATGATATTCAAATTTTTTCTTGTCAAATAAAAGATTTTTCTAGAGTCATCCACCACATTTTTGTGGCTCAAAAGTATCGGCTCAGGCACTGTTTTGGCCCCTGTACAATTTTAAAAGTATCGATTTAGCACCAGTATCGAAATAACCCCAAACGATACCCAACCCTATTCACGACACAAGTAACTTTTTAATTTACATTCTGCTATATATTATAGAGAAATGCAAATTAACTATAGCTGAGGAAGAACCCCGCATCAATCTAAACATTACACTTCACTGTTCAAACAATCAGTAAAATCTTGTGTTTGCATGACAGGAAGATTAGACATTATTTTGGCAGGTGAAATCGAGTACGGGCCTCTTTTCAACTATAACCGGATTGCTGCTCGCGCGACTGAGTGCTGTTTTGTATTGCTTGATGGGCCACCTATTTGATCGTGACACATTATGTTGATGAATGCTCTGTTATATTAGAAAGCATTAATAATGTGTAATTCCTCTTAGAGATCCACTCACAGACAATGAGCGTCACGGTGAACAATTACTGCTTTGATAAAACCCGCACTCTACTTCATCAATACCCTTATGATAAATTGCAAGGGACATTTATTTAACAGGAGAGGGTGAGATGAATACTTTAATAAAACTGTCACAGCCGTCCCGCTTGCCGCACTTTTGCAGGCTGAAGCACAAGGGGACATCGCCGTTTTCAGAGGTAATATTCATTAGAGGCTCTAAAGAGGAAATCAGGCATGCTAATGAGCCGTCTTTAGCATGCCAGTAAGAGGCGCCATAGTAGCACTCACTTATTAAATTTTTTTTTTTACCACTTTTTGTTTCAGGATAGACAATAGTGTACAATTTAGCTGTTTGCTTTAGCTAAAAACTGAAGCAAATTTTGAGTTAGCAGAGGCTATTTCTTTTTACAGTGAGCCTGGGTTGTTACACAGAATACTAAGCATGTACGCTAAGCATTTGGCTAAATTTCTATGCCATATTGTCAGTGTTTTTGCTAAAGTACAAACTCCTTTTGTTAGCGAGCTACTGAGCAAGTTTAATATGCTGGAAAAGACAAACATATATGTGCTATTAAATGTTTTTTTTTTCAATCCACTATTTTTTAAGCTTAAAACTGAAGCAAATTGCGGGTTAGCAGAGGCACATTTTTTACAGTGAGCCTGGGTTGCTCACTGACACAGAATGCTAAGCATGTATGCTAAATATTCAGCTACATTTTTGCCCATTCTATGGTATATTTTAATTGTGTTTGCTGTACAAACTCTTTGTTATGTTAGCTATAGCTTACTGTGGACATGTTTTGTTCTGAGTTTATAAACTAGCTGAAGTCTTTTAGTCATGTTGTGCTATACCAGATGAGCTATTGATCACTATATTGGAAAAATACAAACATATACAGCATGTGATAAGAAATGTTTAACTGTGTTTATTTAAGCTGAAATTGAAGTGAACTGCGAGTTAGCAGAGGCATATTTTTACAGTGAGCCTGGTTTGCTAGACATACAGAATGCTAAGCATGTATGCTAACCATTTGGTCACATTTTTTGCACATTCTATGGAAAATGTTATTGTTTTTGCTCATGTAAAAACTCTTTGTTAGCTATAAAACTTACAACTGCTAGTTACTTAGAGTGGGACATGTTTGTTTTCGGTCTCGCGTTTATAAAGCTAATAGCTGAAGTTTTAGCCACAAGTACACAAGTACCGAGCAAGTTTACTATGTTGGAAAAGACACATACAGTATATGTGATTTGAAATGCTTCACTGTTTCTAGTGTTTATTTCAGCTGAAATTGAAGTGAAATGTAGGAAAGGCACATTTTTACAGTTAGCCTGGGTTGTTAGTCATATAGGATGCTAAGCATGCATGCCAACTGGCTAGTCACATTTTTTGCCTATAGTTTTTGCTAAAGTAAAAGCATTTTTGTTAGCTATAGCTAACAAAATGATGGTCACAGCTTTTCTGTTGAGCCTATAGGCTGATGTTTTCAAAATAATACAGAATGTTAAGCATATATATTTTAATGATTAGTCCACATTTTTGTTCATTCCTTGGAATATTTTTTTTGCTAAAATAGTTATAATAACTAGAGCTAAAACTGCTAATTTGATGTGATGTATAGATAGTAGAAAGTACTGTACAAGTAAAGGATTATGATAATTTCAGTAAAAATAATGCTGGTGTTTCACAAAGCAAATCATAGGTTAGTAGGGGCATATTTTTGTTGGTTGATATTTTTTTGTGATAACCCACAATTGTGCCCATTCTATGGCATATTTCATGGCTTTTGCTAACACAAATGTAATTCTGTTAGCTGCAGTTGTAAACCCTGCTGAAAAATCCAGCTTAAACCAGCCTAGGCTGGTTGGCTGGTTTTAGCTGGTTAACCAGCCTGGTTTTAGAGGGGTTTTGGCCATTTCCAGTCTGGTTTCCAGTCATTTCCAGCCTGGTCTTAGCTGGTCAGGCTGGAAAATGACCAGCTAAATCCAGTTAAAACCAGCTTGACCAGCCTGGTTTAAGCTGGACATAGCTGGTTTTGGCTGGGCTCCCAGCCTGGCTAGGCTGGTCAAGCTGGTTTTAGCTGGTCATCTCCCAGCCTGACCAGCTAAGACCAGGTTGGAAATGGCTGGTAATCACCCTGGAAATGGCCAAAACCCCTCTAAAACCAGCCTGGTCAACCAGCTAAAACCAGCCAACCAGCTTAGGCTGGTTTAAGCTGTTTTTTTTTCAGTAGGGAACTGCTAGTTACAGACATAGATATTTACATTAGATGTCACCTACGCTTTTGTTGTATATTGGAAGGAATGTGTCAATAGAGCCGCCATTTTGGTACAGGGTAGTGCTCCTTTGAAATGATCATGGCCATCCACAGCCAAATATAAATATACACATATAAACATATATCTATGATCTGGAGTTTCTCGGTGGTCAGTATGCAAATATGTTTTTAAATTGCAAAAATTGTAATTTTACATCACTTTTCTAAATTAATGGATAAGTGACCCAATGGGCATTCCTGACAAAGAGCGTGTGTTTGTGTTCATGGAAAGTATTGTCCTCCCTCCCTGTTAAATTCCCTGCTTTCACTTCTCATTCTAACGGAGGGAGTGATTAGTTTGTGAATGAATCCTCGTTATGAACGACTTGTTTCTTGGCCGTCAATAATACAAAATAAGTGTCAAAATAAATGTTTCTAGCACCGCAGCATCTTGTTGTCATATTTCATTTACATTGTTTGCTGACTTTATTCAACAAAACTAGCATAAGCCCAGTATTTAGTGCGAGTTGGTGCTATTTTGCCTTATGGTCAGGCCAGTAAGAAACTGTATTATCATCAATACTCAACTCAACTCATATTATTTCTATAGCACTTTCAACAAACCACAATGGGTACCAAAGTGCTGTACAAAAAACACATCAAACGCATGCAAATATACACAAAAACTAAACTACATAAACTCACATCACATGATTAAAAGCTAAAGAAAATAAGTGTGTTTTCAGTGACCTCTGAAAAGACTCAAAAGTTGGAGCTGTTCTTAAGGAGAGTGGAAGATCGTTCCAGAGTCTTGGAGCTGCTACTGAGAAAGCTCTATCACCTCGACATTTTAAGCGTGATCGTGGAACTTGCAGATAGAGACAGTCCTTAGAGCGAAGAGATCTCACAGGTTGGTGTATATTAATTAGCTCAGAAATATACTCAGGGGCCAGGCCATGGATGGATTTAAAAACATACAACAGAACTTTGTACTGAATTCTAAACTGGATTGGCAGCCAGTGTAGGGAAACCAGTACAGGTGTAATGTGTTCTCGTTTTTTTGTGCCTGTTAAGAGCCTGGCATTAACGTTTCTTGTTGAGGACAAAAGTTTGTAACATACAAAAATGCAAAAAACTAAATCTTACCTACGAAATGTTCTGCCTATGCTTTGTTTTCTTTGTTTGCTCGTTTCTACACCCGTACAAAAGCTAAAGTCCAGAATTTTCAGATTGGCTTTAGTCTTGACTAGTGCGGTTGAATGACATTTGTCCTGGGAGCACTGTACAAATGTGGCGGCGCTATTGGCGCATGTTTAAGGGTTCGTATGTGATATCTAGTGTATACATCTATGGTTACTGAGGGAACAGGATTTTCTCAGCTAATAAAACTACTAGCTGAAGTACTATAAGTGCAGTGCTGCACCAGGTGAGCTACCTGGCAAGTATACTATGTTGGAAAACTCAATTATACATGTTATGTTGAAATGTATTTGTTTCAAAACCAACCACTATAGTAAATGTTTAAGGTAACATAGTATTGTGCAACAATATTTATTAATACTTCAATTTACGTCAAAATGAATAAAAGTTATAGATGTTTTACTGCTACTAGGGCTCATTTCAGCTAAAAACTGAAGCAAACTGTAAGTTACCGAAGACTAGTTTTTCCATTTAGCCTAGTTTGATGTTTTTTTTAACTCATACAGAATGCTAAGAATGTGTACTAACTGCGAGACCAAATTTTATCGTCTAGCAGTTTCCAGCTCTAGCTCAAACCTCTCTCTTTTAGCTAGAGTGGGAAACTGCTAGCTGCGGTGAGCCGGACATGTTATTTTCTGAGTTATAACTCTACTATCTGGAGTGTTTGAGCTCTGGGAAGTCCAGCAGCTGTAATTTAGCAGCCGGAGGCCATTCGCTCAGGGTTTGTGTGGGCAAACGCACCTGATATCCAGCGTCGTTACAGGTCATGTAACACTTCCCACAGTTAATGCACATCTCCGGATCGATCAACGCCTGCACTTGCTCCTGAATGTTGAGCTCCTGATAAGCACCGATGTGTTTCAGGGCTTTGCCGATCACATCCTGAGCAGGAAAACACAAACATATGGAAAGTTCAGACTAAAGGTCAAAGGCCTCGAAGAGCAAATTCAGTTCTGCGCTTCAGAAATAAAACTAGCCAGTGCATAACTGAAGCAAACCCACTTTAACTCTTGGTGCGGGAGACTTTAGAGTATAGACTCTTGTTTTGTCGAATGAAACAGGATTGTTGCTGTAGGTTTTCAATTTCTTTTTGTGGTTCGCAATCGCCTCCATCTTTTCCTGAAGGTACGGGCCAAAACTGGGTAGACACTATTGGGGAAACAAGAAACAAATACATATGACTATTAGATGACAAGCATAATTCATTTATTCATTCATTTTCTTTTTGGCTTAGTCCCTTTATTAATACGGGGTCGCCACAGTGGAATGAACCACCAACTTATCCAGCACATGTTTTACGCAGTTTTCCCCATCTCTGGGAAACATCCAAACATACTCGTACACTACAGAAAATTTTAGCTTACCCAATTTACCTGTACCGCATGTCTTTGGACTGTGGGGGAAACCAGAGCACCTGGAGGAAACCCACGCGAACGCAGGGAGAACATGCAAATTCCACACAGAAATGCCAACTGACCCAGAAAAGGCTCGAACCAGCGACCTTCTTGCTGTGAGGCGACAGCACTACCTACTGCGCCACTGCAACTACTACAACTATAAAAATACCAAAACCTCATTTTAATTTAAATGTATTATTTTTGTATTATCTTTTTATTCCTAAAGATGCTATTTTAAATTTTAATTTATCATCTTTTTATTCCTTAAAGATGTTATGTGACCAGACTTAAAAATATATTGTTTATATTGATTTTAATATATATATATAATATATAAATATATATATATTTTTTTTTTCACAGTATGTCTGATAATATTTTTGTAACTGGAGAAAGTCTTATTTGTTTTATTTCGGCTAGAATAAAAGCAGTTTTAAATTTTTTAAGAACCATTTTAAGGACAAAATTATTAGCCCCTTCGAGCTATGTTATGCTATATTTTTTTCTGATAGTCTACAGAACAAATCATCGTTATACAATAACTTGTTATTAGAAATGAGTTATTAAAACTATTATGTTTAGAAATGTGTTGAAAAAATCTCTCCGTTAAACAGACATTGGGGAACAAAATAAACAGGGGGCTAATAATTCAGGTGGGGTAATAATTCTGACTTCAACTGTTATATTGTTGTATATTTATGTATATATATATATATATATATATATATATATATATATATATATATATATATATATATATATATATATATATATATATATATATATATATATATATAATGAAATATATACTGTATATATATTTATAATGAAAATGACAAAATAAAAGTGCTAAAAACTCAAATAAAATTAAATAAATTCATAAATAAATGAGGTGTCACTTTATTTTGATGGTCCGTTTGTTGAATTTAAGTTACATTGTATCTACATGCCAACTAATTCTCATTAGATTGTAAATAGACTGTTTGTTTGGGATTAGGTTTGGGGTTAGGGTAATGTAAGTTGACATTTACTTGCAAAGTTTCTTATTGTCAGTTAAATGTCTGTTTAGAAGGTTGCTGGTTCGAGCCTTGGCTGGGTCAGTTGGCCCAGCAGATGGTTGGTTTAACTGTTTTCTTGCAAGTGAAGCGTTCAGTTTTTCCACTGACAAAGTCTGCCATGTAAATAACAAATGCGTCATGACGTGACACAACTGACTCTTAAAGGGAATGGGAGATAATACTCTGATTGGTTTAATGCACGTTATGCTCAAAACACACCCATAACTCATCAAGAGAATAAGCACAACCCTGTTAGACCATGTGCCGCGGCGCAGAGCATATTTTTCCATCCTTAAAATAGCAAAAGTGGATTCAGAAACGACCTTAATGCTTTTGCGCCATGTGCTTTAGACTTTGCGCCTAGGTTGTTTAAAATTGAACTCAAGGAATTTCAGCGTAACACAACAACTTATTTATTTATTTATTTTTTAAATAAGATACACTTGTTCTAGTACACATGCTTAAAAAAGGCAGCTGTCTTACACGACTTGCTGATTTACTTCAGTTATCTTCAAGGTAGCCGATTACATTTTCGGTCGTTCTCAATTAGTCTGAATTGTGAAGAAGCGCGCTCTCCTTTCATGCCGTGCCATGTGTTCTCCTTTAAGATGCTCTCACTGAGGAGACCCGTATTTATGCTTACTAGTGATTACTGATTCACTGGGCTTCAGATGGCATGTGTGCCAAAGCATCAGCGCCGTGGCCCTCATTAGAGCATCACAGAAGTACATCGCAAGAAAACAAAGGCATTAAACACACACACACACACGCACTGCTCCCTTCAGACGAGCGGCTACTCCTTTTCATCCTTGAAAATTAATGAGATCCTTCTGTCAACACACTGAGTTTAATCTGCTCTGGGTTTGGCTGAGGTGAGACTACAGGTTTGTGCCGTTTAATGTTAAAAGAAAGAAAACTTATTGGCAAGCACGCACGATCGATATTACATCCGCGGCCCCCGAAGCGGCGTCGCAATCGCTTGTGCATAAAAAGTGAAATGAAAACTGATGTAGGTCACGCTGGATGATTTCTGAGAGATTATTGTCCTCGGTTTAGCACTTTTGTATCTTTTTGAAGGCCCTGTACTGTAAAATCATGCAATATATTTGCAAAAATATTCATTTGCCGTTCAGGCTTAAGACATTACCGTGTCGGCAAATGGGGGATTGTGGGATTGTTGCTGTTGTTGATGGATTCGGGCTGGAAACATGAGCTCGGCCACTTCACACACTCTCTCTCTCAGAGAAACCTGGACGCTTTCGCTACAGTTTGATTTTTCAAGGCTTTTCTCACACACGCTTGAAAAACAGGTCTTTTATGATACAAAATTGTTGATTGGTTATTTATTTATTTTTTGGTCTATGGTGGATTTCTATATTTTGGTTAGTGGATGTATAAAGCTCAGTTTAGACTATGGTGGATGTTCATGGAGATATTCTTTTGATGAATGCTGGGATATTAAAAGCTGTAAAATAAATGGTGAGATGCTATAATTGAGGCATTTGTATATAATTAAATTTTGATTATGATGTAAATGTATAAATTTTACTTGAGAAAATATTAAACAGCTACCAATGAATTTGTATAAAATAAAATAAAATAAAATAAAATAAAATAAAATAAAATAAAATAAAATAAAATAAAAAAATAAAAAATAAAAAATAAATAAAATAAAATCCAAATGTTTTTTCATTGAATAATGCCAAAAAGAAAAAAAAAAAAAAAAAAAAAAAAAAAAACTAATTATATTTTGGACCCTAAATTTCACTGTGAAGACAAAACCTACTAAAACAAAATGCTGTATATATTTTGTATTTTAAAATTATTGTTATAAAGTAATTTCCTTTATTTTTCATATTTTTTGTTTTGAATTTATTTTAAGCAACATCAGTTAAATATACATTCTTGTAATTACTTAGTAAGGATTTTTAAAAAATGGTTTAAGAATTTAATTAAAAACTTCAATTAACTATAGATGTTCAACCTTTAACAAGTGAATTTATGACAATTTACCCCCCTCAAAACAATTCAATAAAATAAAATATCATTATTTTACACTCATTCCAAATGTTTTATTATTATTATTATTATTATTATTATAAATTTATTTTTATTTATGTTTCTTTTGTTATTGTCAAAAGTGAAAAAAAATGAAAAGATAAATTAATAAATAAATAAACTTCACAGTGTTTTTCATCAATGTTAAATGCTGTTGGACTGTTGGATTTTATTGTAGGGCCAAAAAAGTGAAACCCAAAATACCATAAATTTCTGTAATATAATATAATATAATATAATATAATATAATATAATATAATATAATATAATATAATATAATATAATATAATATAATATAATATAAGTATGCATGTATGTATGTATGTATATATATATATATATATATATATATATATATATATATATATATATATATATATATATATATATACATACATGCATATGTACATATATACAACCGTTCTGTCTGGTTCTTGAGTCTGATTGGCTAATAGCCGTGCAATATTTTGCCAGTAACATCACACAAAGGTCTCATCACCTTTGTGTATTACTCCGCCCACATACAGCTAGCAGCAAGCAGAAAGTCACTACAGTTTGACAAATATTCCTGCTGTTAGACAACAAAATGTACTTTTGAGGCTTTTTTTAGTCGAGAATGTAGTTGTTTAGATTGCAACAATGCAGTTTATTTGTAAGAATAGTGCCTATTTTAAAATATTTACAATTTCTGATCAGCCTAATCTTAAAATGAGCAAAATCAGCTATTTTGTCATCACTTTAGACATCGAGTCATTGAAACACTAGCTCTAAAGTGACGATGGTGAATTAGTAACGGCTTCTGCTGTTTTGACGTCAGCTGCAGATGTGAATGAATGGCGGAAGAAAGTAGTTCCTAATAAAGAGGTTTTTAGACTCTCTGTGTTTGACTTTCTTATTTATATACACGATTGTGCCGTTGAACTGTTGTATAAACGCAATGTCACACTCGAAGCAGTGCAATATGGCTGTATATCAGCACTGGTGGGACGCCAGTGCTGATATACAGCCATATCGCACTGCTACGAGTGTAATATTGCTCATATATAAATTAGTTGAAGTCAGAATTATTATTAGCCCCCCTGAATTATTAGCCTCCCAGTTTTTTTTGCCCATTTTCTGTTTAACGGAGTAAATATTTTTTTCATCACATTTCTAAACATAATAGTTTTAATAACTCATTTCTCATAACTGATTTATTTTATCTTTGCCATGATGACAGTAAATAATATTTAACTAGACATTTTTCAAGACACTTCTATACAGCTTAAAGTGACATTTAAAGGCTTAAGTAGGTTAATTAGGTTAACTAGGCAAGTTAAGTTAGGGTAATTAGGCAAGTTATTGTATAACGATGGTTCCCCTTCGGATGGGGAACTCCAATGCTATGTGGAAACTTCCACTATGGGGATTTCGTCAGAATCCAATCATCTGAAAGAGTATAAAAACGGACCAATGAAATGCCAATGAGTTGGCAGCGTCAGCGTGCACAGCTGGCGTCAATGACAATCAGTCATGCTATAAAGACGCAGCCAGTGCCATGCTCGACATCCTTTCGCTTTCAGAGCCTTTCACGAAGCTTCTGAGAGAGTCTTTGAGGGTATCTCCAACCTGTGTCTACAGAGAGAGATCGAGAAGCAGCTTCTCCCGGTCCAGAGCGCGTATACGCAGTGGCAGATGGTCGAGCTGGGTATTTCTCCCTTGCCTGGCGTCCTTTGGGTCCGGTCCTCCAAGAGCGGTTTGTATATAGGAAAAAAGCTTTCCTAAAAGAGCAACACGGTCGTGCAGCGCGTCTTTTTCAAGACGTCACTCCAACCGTGCGTTTCTGGATGCGGTGGTTTCCTATCCCCGGATGATGGGCACGAGCACAGCGTTTCATGTCTGGGGGTCCAGCATGTTAATGCGGTGCTCGCGGGCAGTGCATGCCATCACTGATGTCATGTCTGTTGCGCAGTTAAGATCGCGGCTCGCTCTTGCAAAAGAGCCACCCCACCCCAGTTGTCCCCCGCACTGCGGTTGGCACTCGGGCAGATCTGAGGGTTTCAGTGAGAGTAAATCCGCCGCCCCCGGGCCGTGGACCTCTCGCTCCTCCACGCGCTCCATCCAAGCTTCAGGTGAAGAGAAGCGCTCCGTCCTTGGATGGTCGCTCTCTCACCTGATGACACTGGGGGTCAGATGTCCATCGCTGCATCGGAGGATGGGCTGTCATTGTCTGATGAGGATGCGAGCCCGCTCGCTCCCTCCCTCCGGGGTGGAGAGCGCGGCGTTAGCATCTAAAAAGCAGACGTGATGGCCGTGCTTTCTCGGGCTGCTTCGGCCGTGGGTCTGGTGATGGTTTATCCCCCAGCCCCGCGGCCGGACCGACTAGATGGGTGTATGTGGAGGATATAAGGAGGCAAGACCTTCAAAGCCTCCCGTCCCCTTCTTCCCGGAAGTGCACAGTAAACTCACGCGGTCCTGAGGGCACTTTTTTCTGCCCGATCTGCGTGCGCTTCCATCCTCACCATCCTTGGAGGTTGGGCTGTCAAGGTCTGACGAGGATTCGAACCCGCTCGCTCCCTCCGGGACTTTGAGCGCGGCGTCGAATCCAGAAGCAGACTTTGCGGCTGTGCTTCCCCAGGCTGCTTCGGCCGTGGCTCTGGAGATGGTTTATCCCCCAGCCCCGCGGCCGGACCGATTAGAGGGGTGTGATGTGGAGGATGAAGGCGAGACCTTCTAAGCCTCCCCATCCCCTTCTTCCTGGATGGGCACAGTAGGCTCACGCAGTGTGCTGCGTGCGCCTTCCCCCTCACCATGCACGCTATGGCCACCTACCAGCGCTACCAAGCGCAGGCGCTGGCCCGGCTGCGCGAGGATGGTTCTGACCCAGGGCTGAGCATGCGCTCCGCACCGCAACCGACTATGCTCTTACAAAAAAAAAAAAAAAAAAAAAAGTCGGCTGTGTGTGCCCTGGGAAGGACGATGATCACATCCGTGATCCAGGAATGCCACCTCAGGCTAAACCTGGTGATGTGCGTGACGTTGACAAAGTTCGCTTTCTTGACTCACCCATATCCCAGGCTGGCCTGTTCGGCGACACTGGCGGTGAATTCGCCCAGGAATTCACGCCGGTGATAGAGCAGTCGGAGGCGATGGGCGAGGTCTCTATCGGCGGGATTGTATGACCGCTCCCCCCCGCCGAGCCATCCACATCCACTGCTTTTTCGCCGAGGACGCCCGCCCGCAGCTTTGCTTCGCCGCCCCCGCCTGCGCCTCCGGCCACGCGGCTGCGCCGAGCATCGCGCCGGCAACCAGCGTCCCCCGCCCAGGGCGCCGCTAAGTTCGGTAAAACGGACCGCGAAGCGTCCCTGAGGCGGGCCATCTGGGGAGGAGGGAATTTGCTCTTTCCCCGCTGGAGGGCGGGGCACGTTATTTAAAGGCGTTTAAAAAAAAAAAAAAAAACGCCATCAAAATCCTCAGTGAAAGAACACTTTTCCCCTCCTCCGGATGTGACAGCCCGAACACTGCCAGTCTGGGACGCTATGCCTTCCAGCTCGCAGGATCGGTGCATTTCGCCAATGGCTTATGGAGCACGAGAGAACGGTCTCCTTTCTCTCCACTCCCAGCCCCTCTCCTGGAGTTTTGAGTGCGAGACGAGAACATCTCCTCTCCTGCTCTCCTGTGGGACCCCAGCGCTCCCCGGATGAGCCCACTCACTCCACGCTGCCCCGCCGCTGGCACGTCAGCGATCGTGCGGGTGGGACCATTTGCGGGGGCTCTGCCTGCCTGGTTAGCGCGGGCCAGCCCATCGCAATGGCTCATCCATACGACCAGACTCGGCTATGCGATTCAGTTCGCGAAACGGCCTCCCAGGTTAACGGGCGACCAGGGTCAGTCCTGTGTCCGCCCCTGTCTTGCGAGAGGAGATTGCTGTCCTCCTGGCGAAGGATGCAATCGAGCCGGCCCTCCAGCCGAGATGGAGCGCGGGTTTTACAGCCCGCACTTCATCGTGCCCCAAAAAAAAAAAAAAAAAAAAAAGCGGTGGGCTATGGCCAATCCTATATCTGCACATTTTGAACCGCTGCCTTCACAGGCTGCGCTTAGGAATGCTTACGCAGATGCGCATCACGCGATGCGTTCGTCCTCAGGATTGGTTTGCAGCAATAGATCTGAAGGACGCGTATTTTCATATCTCCACACTTCCACGCCACCGGCAGTTTCTGCGGTTTGCGTTTGAAGGTCGAGCGTGGCAATACAAGGTCCTCCCCTTCGGGCTCTCTCTGTCTCCGCAAGTTTTCACCAAGCTCGCGGAGGGTGCCCTCGCACCCCTTCGGCTCGCCGGCATCCGCACGCTCAATTATTTCGATGACTGGCTGATTTTTAGCCCACTCTCGGGAGCAATTGATTATGCACAGAGACAAGGTGCTCCGGCACCTCCGCCCGTTGGGGTTTCAGGTCAACCGAGAAAAGAGCAAGCTCGCCCCCGTGCAGAGCATCTCCTTTCTCGGGTTGGAGCTGGACTCGATCACTATGGAGGCGTGCCTCTCACGAGAGCGCACCGAGGTAATGCTGAACTGTCTGAGAGAGTTCGACAGGAAAAAAAGTGGTCCCCCTGAAAATATTTCAGAGGCTCCTGGGGCATATGGCATCCGTAGCCGCGGCCACGCCGCTCGGATTGCTCCATATGAGACCACTACAGCATTGGCTTCACGATCGGGTCCCCAGACGCGCATGGCACGCGGGCCCACACCGAGTGACTGTCACTGCGCTGTGTCACCGCACCCGCACCCCCTGGAAAGGACCCCTCCTTCCTACGGGCCAGTGTGCCCCTAGGTCAGGCGTCCAGGCAGGCTGTCGTTTCGGCAGATGCCTCCAGTATGGGGTGGGGGGGCCGTGTGTAGCGGGCATGCTGCTGCGGACCTGTGGAGGGGAACCCAGCTGCATTGGCATATCAACTGCCTAGAGCTGTTGGCAGTGTTTCTCGCTCTGCGCCGCTTTTTATCGGTGCTGAGGGGGCAACACGTGCTGGTCAGGACGGACAGCATGGCCGCGGTAGCGTATTCCATCCGGATGGGGGGTATACGCTCCCGCTGCATGTCTCAGCTCGCTCGCCGTCTGCTCCTCTGGAGTCATACGCAGCTGAAGTCGCTGCTTGCTATTCACACCCCGGATGGGCTCAACCGTGCGACCAACAGGCTCTCACGGCAGCTCCTTCCCCGGGAGAATGGCGACTCCACCCCGAGTCATGCGTAAGTATGCACTCCCCCCAGTGAGCCTACTCGCGCAGTTTCTGTGCAAGGTCAGGGAGGACGAGGGGCAGGTCTTGCTAGTTGCGCCCTTGGCCCAACCGGACCTGGATATCAGAACTCTCCCTCCTCGCGACGCCCCCCCTGGCGAGTCCCTTTGAGAGAGGACCTACTCTCTCAGGGACAGGGCACCATCTGGCACCCTCGCTTAAGTTCTGTGGAACCTCCACGTGGGGTCCATAAGACGCGACGAGGAAGACTTAGGTAACCTACCGGTGGCGGTGGTTAATACCATCACTCAGGCTAGTGCACCCTCTGCGAGGCATGCCTACGCCCTGGAGTGGAGTCTATTCACTGAGTGGTGCGCTTCTCGCCGAGAAGACCCCCGATCTTGCCAGATCAGTGTTGTGCTTTCTTTCCTTCAGGACAGGTGGAGCGAAGGCTGTCGCGCTCCACACTGAGGGTTTACGTGGCCACCATCTCCGCTCATCATGATGCGTGGATGGCGGCACCGTGGGGAGGCATAACCTCATCATCCAGTTCCTCAGAGGTGCGAGGCGGATGTTTTCCCCCGCCCCCCTCTCATACCCTCTTGAGATCTCGCGGTAGTGCTACGAGCCTACGTGGGGATCCCTTCGAACCACTCGACTCAGTATCCTTGAGATTTCTGTCCTTGAAGACAGCTCTGCGGGTCGTGTTGGCATCGGTTAAGAGGGTTAGGTACCTGGAGGCATTTTCGGTCAGTGACTCGTGCCTAGAATTCGGGCCGGCCTACTCTCACGTTGTCCTGAGACCCCGGCCCGGCTATGTGCCCAAGGTTCCTACCACGTCGTTTTAACAATCAGGTAGTGAGCCTGCAAGCGCTGCCCACGGAGGAGGCAGACCCAGCCCTTTCATTGTTGTGTCCTGTTCGCGCTTTGCGAATATATGGGGACCACACTCAGAGCCTTAGATCCTCTGACCAGCTCTTTGTCCATTACAGTGGTCGGCAGATGGGAAGTGCCGTATCTAAACAGAGGTTGGCCCACTGGATAGTGGATGCCATCTCCCTCGCCTTTGGGCCAGGGTGAGCCGTGTCCCCCGGGGGTGAGAGTGCACTCCACTATGGAGCATCCTCCTGGGCGTTAGCACGCGGCGCCTCTCTGACAGACATTTGTAGAGCTACGGGTTGGGTGACACCCAATACATTTGCAAGGTTACAATCTGCGAGTGGAGCCGGTTTCCTCAAGGGTATTAGGCAACCCTTGGTGATTGAGGAAACTATTCGGTTGAGGTGTCGAAACACGCTTGCTGCGCCACTCTCCCTAACCCGGAGATACGTGCGCTTTTTCAGCTTTGTCAGTTTAGTTCCCCATTTCTTTGGCGAACCCTGCAGAGTTCCTCCGAGGCCCCCAGCACCTGACTCAGCGGAGGAGTCAGGTGTTGGCCCGTTACGTTGTCGGCATGCCCGCTGGTCAGCCCGCGTTCTGGGTATAGGTGCCTGCTATGTGTGATCCCCGCTGGCGATCCCATACGTTCACTCAGCCACGGTATAGTCCCCCCTTCTAGGGCAGGCTCGTGTCTTCCCTCCCCGCTAACCATCCTTATGCTAGGACCCCCCCCATCTCTGGGCTGGTCCATAGATTGTCACCAGGTCTCCCCTCTGGGTAGCAGGTGAGGTCCGCAGCGTCCTCCCTATCGGGACTGAACGCTTTCCCAACGTACTGTCGTATCAAAACCTTTTTACTGGGTTATTGCGACTCCCCGAAAAATATATCCGTTTCTGAACAGGTAAGTGAGGGCCAGGGGACACGTTGGAAGACTGTGTCTCGGGGCGTTGTAGGTGCGCTTGCTCTACTGCGTGGCACACCCTTCGCCAGGGGCGCAGTAAGGTTCTTTCGTTGTGGCGTTTTCCATAGATTTCCCCATAGTGGAAGTTTCCACATAGCATTGGAGTTCCCCATCCGAAGGGGAACGCTACGGTTACTAAAGTAACCCTTCGTTCCCCGAGGGGGGGAACGGAAATGCTATGTTCCTTCGCCACAACGATTGTCCCTTAGCTGTTGAGCGTGAAAGTCTCTTCAGCTAGAAAAGGATGTCGAGCATGGCACTGGCTGCGTCTTTATAGCATGACTGATTGTCATTGACGCCAGCTGTGCACGCTGACGCTGCCAACTCATTGGCATTTCATTGGCCCGTTTTTATACTCTTTCAGATGATTGGATTCTGACGAAATCCCCATAGTGGAAGTTTCCACATAGCATTTCCGTTCCCCCCCTCGGGGAACGAAGGGTTACTTTAGTAACCGTAGCGTTTGTTTTGTAGACTATCGAAAAAAAAAAAAAATTGCTTAAAGGGGCTAATAATTTTGACCTTAAAATTGATTTAAAAAAATGTAAAATTGCTTTCTAGCCTAAAAAAAACAAATAAGACTTTCTCCAGAAGAAAAATTTTTTATCAGACATACTGTGAAAATTTCCTTGTTTTGTTGAACATCATTTGGGAAATATAAGAAAAAAAATTCAAAGGGCGGCTAATAATTCTGACTTCAACTGTATATGTGTGTGTGTGTGTGTGTGTGTGTGTGTGTGCGTGTGTGTGTGTGTGTGTGTGTGTGTGTGTGTGTGTGTTTGTGTGTGCGTTTAATTATCTAATAATTAAATAAATATATATTTTTCCAACTTCTATAATATTATAGATAAATATCGTATAATCTTTTTGTCTATGCTGTTTCACATAAAGCATGAAAACTATATTTTATTACTTTCAAAAAGAATCCAAGTCTTTTTAATTTAACTACAAAATTCGAACACTAAATGTTATAATGTGATGTGAGAGATCACTGTATAGACATCTCAGTTTAGTTAAAAGAAACAGCTTGCAAGCGCAGCATTACACTGACCTCAGACAAGCCATTCAGTGTCTACAAATCACAGGCGGAGCCAAAATCAAGCCATCCAGTGTTCAACAATGCTTTTGAGAATCGCAGCTTTTTGTGGTTTCATGCAGCTGGTACAGAGCAAGTGCAAACATTCGCATCCCTGTCGTGTGTTTAAGTGGAGAAAGACCTGTTTGCTATGATTTCCCCAGATTATCGTATCCAAGGCGTGTGCAATCAAAAGGATTCTGCATGCTGGATGTTATGAGAGCAGTTTGTCTTGGGCTGTGGTGCAGCTCCACACGACTGCTTGAGAATAAGGGCTGAACAGATGTAATGACGAGACGCGACACTGAAGATAAAACACATTTAACTTCACACTCATGCAGTCACACAAACAGAGAACAGAATTATTAGCCCTTCTGTATATTTTTCCCCTAATTTCTGTTTAATTTTTTTCAACACATTTCTAAACATAATAGTTTTAATAACTCATTTCTTATAACTGATTTATTTTATCTTTGCCATGATGACAGTAAATAATATTTTACCAGATATTTTTCAAGACACTTCTATACAGCTTAAGAGACATTTAGGTTAACTAGGCAGGTTAGGGTAATTAGACAAGTTATTGAATAATGATAATGAAAAAAATGCATAAAGGGGCTAATAATTTTAACCTTAAAATGGTTTTAAAAATATTAAAAACTGCTTTTATTTTAAAATAACAGATTTTTTTACAGTGTAGGGTTCAGCACTGTCACCTTTTTGCAGTTTGCATGTTCTCCCCATGTTGGTGTGGGTTTCCTCTAGGTGCTCCGGATTCCCCCACAGTCCAAAGACACTAAATATAGTTTTCACATTTCATTTGAGTTGAAAAAAAAAAATTAAGGTTTTCGTTTCACTTAAATAAATATTTTTGTAATTACTCATAAAGGTTTTAATAAAATAGTTTCATTTTAAAATTTTGTTTAATTTTTAACATTTTTAAAACCCTGAATTTCACTGTGAAGACAAAAACTACTAAAACAAACTGGCTAAAGAAAAAAAGCAAGCCACATAATATTTAACTGTTCACCACTAAAATAAAAAAATAAATAAATAATAAAAAAAAAAATAATTAAAAAAAAAAAAAAAAAAAAAAAAATATATATATATATATATATATATATATATATATATATATATATATATATATATATATATATATATATAAAATAGTTCTCTATTAATTAATGTCAAGTGAAAAAAGCAAATAAAAAATCTGTGATTTTGATTAATGAAGTTTGTCTCATTAATCAGACAAAACTTACTAAAAATTGCTTTACACTCACCGGCCACTTTATTAGGTACACCTGTCCAAATTATTGTTAATTTAAATGTCTAATCAGCCAATCACATGGCAGTAACTCAATGCATTTAGGCATGTAGACATGGTCAAGACGATCTGCTGCAGTTCAAACTGAGCATCAGAATGGGGAAGAAAGGTGATTTAAGTGACTTTGAATGGCATGGTTGTTGGTGTTAGACGGGCTGGTCTGAGTATTTCAGAAACTGCTGATCTACAGTGATTTTCATGCACAACAATCTCTAGGGTTTACAGAGAATGGTCAGAAAAATAGAAAATATCCAGTGAGCGGCAGTTCTGTGGGTGCAAATGCCTTGTTGATGCCAGAGATCAGAGCAGAATGGCCAGACTGATTCCAGCTGATAGAAAGACAACAGTAACTCAAATAACCACTCGTTACAACTGAGGTATGGAGAAGAGCATCTCTGAATGCACAACACGTCCAACCTTGAGCCGGATGGGCTACAGCAGCAGAAGACCACACCGGTAGCCACTCCTGACAGTTTCCTGTCTAAGAACAGGAAACTGAGGCTACAATTCACACATGCTCACCAAAATTGTATAATAAAAGATTGGAAAAATGTTGCCTAGTCTGACGAGTCTTGATTTGTGCTGCAACATTCGGATAGTAGGCCACAGTCACCAGATCTCAATCCAATAGAACACCTTTGGGAAGTGGTGGAACAGCAGATTCGCATCTTGGATGTGCAGCCGACAAATCTGCAGCAACTCTGTGACGCTATTATGTCATTATGCACCAAAATCTCTAAGGAATATTTCCAGTACCTTGTTGAATCTATGCCACAAAGCATTAAGGCAGTTCTGAAGGAAAAACAGGGTTCAACCTGGTACTAGTAAGGTGTACCTAATAAAGTGGCCCATAAATGTATTTTTCTAACTAAAGAAAAAAAGCAAGCCACATAACATGTGGGCAAATAAATACAGACAACATGTTCATTTTTACACAAACTATCCCTGTAGCGCTTGATGTCAAACCTGGGAAACATTTATCACAAGCGCATTACAGATCAAACTACAGTCAGATCTAAAGATCCCCAACATCTGAGTTCAACGCGAAGCCAACCAATGACATTTAATAGCTGCATTTCTGCATTGGAATATTATTTTTTTGTCACATAAACAAAATAAAACATTCATTTAGTGTCAGAGGCAATGTCAGTGCAACTGCTGATCAAAAGACGCTAATCTTTGGCTGCTCTGATTTCTTCTGATACGGTGAACACGTGTCAAGCAACAAGTCTGAAGGTGAAAAACTCAAAGACACGCAGTGACAAGGCTATACCTACATGAAAGAGCCATGCGCTTCAAAGCAGGAGAAGAAGCAGGCGTCTTCTCCCAGAACATTCAGCTATTAAAGGGGACCTATTATGCAAAATGCACTTTTATTAGGTGTTTGAACACAGATGTGTGTACACAGTGTGTGTAAACATACAGCCTATAATGTTAAAAATCCACCTAGTGCTTTTGTATTAATTCCTATAAATCATAAACAGTTACTTTAAAAGCTTGATCTCAGTTTCCCCAACTCTTATATAAGAATAGGGAGGCCTTACTCATGACTCATTTGCAAAAAATGTCTGATAACTTAAATATGGCACTATTCAAGGGTATAGAGGCAATTTTGGTTACATTCCTTCGTTTTCCTTTGGCTTAGTGCCTTGGAATGAGTAGAATGTACTGCAAACTATTCCAGCGTTTGTTTTATGCAGCGGATGGCCTTCCAGTGCTGGGAAACACCCATATACTCTTGCATTTAAACACTCATACACTATTACAGCCAATTTAGTTCATCCAATTCACCTATAGCACGTGTCTTTGGACTGTGGAGGAAACCGAAGCACCCGGAGAAAAGCCACGCTAACAAAGGGAGACCAAGCAAACTCCACACAGAAATGGGAACTAGCCCAGCTGGGACTCGAACCAGTGACCTTCTTGCTCTGAGGCGACAGTGCTAACCACTGAGCCACCGTGCTACCCAGAATTTCAGTAACAGCCTGTGTTTTTTTTCTTCCAAATAGAGGCATATTTGGCAACCTATACAGTACTGTGCAAAAGTCTTTGACCACCACCATCTTTGAGAGCCTAATGCTGCGTTCACACCAGACGCGAATGAAGCGTCAAGTGCGAGTGGTTTACATGTTAAGTCAATGCAAAGACACGAATAGACATTCTACGGCACAAAGCGCGCGAATAAAATGGCGCGAATGACACTATTTGCTGTGGATGTGTGTCGCGGATGAATTGAAGAGGGCGGGGTATTCGCGGATATAACTGAGGACGCGGGTGGTGAAGGAGGTGTCGCGGATGCCGCCGTCTCTATTCCTCAGCCCTAGGCGTGGATAATACTGCTGAGGACACGGGTGGTCAGGGAGGTGTCGCGGACGCCGCCCTCTCTATTCTGCCACCCTAGGCGGTCAGGAGCTTTTGCTTGTAGGAGCGTGATTATGATGTAGCGCCTGGTGTTGGTTTCCCGAGGGGAAATCCTCTTGCCGACACCGGACAACAGTTCATCAAACTGGGCTCGGCTCAGTTGGAAGCACTGCTGAAAGCTTCCATCATCCAGGTATAGTTTCTGGAGGAGTTTATGAACTCAAAGAGCTGGGTGTGCCTATAAAAGGTTCTAGTAAACTCAGACATAGTGCCGAACAAATCGACGCTGTTTTTTAACCTTCAAAAAGCAGATAAAGCACCGCTACTATCTCAATAATATCTATGTTAGCCATTTAGCAATGAGGCTAGAGTCACTGGGCAGACAGAAGCCCGTCCATGATGCAAATCCTTGTGTATTGTGAAGTGAATTTGACGCGAATGAAGCGATTAAACTCAAAATGTCCACATGTCTATTTACATGCGAATAGCGTGATTTATTTGAGTGTTCTGTATGTGGTGTAAACACAGCATAAGACTTATGCAGGGTCGTTACTTTTGGGTGAACTATAACCCTAATATACAAACAGAAAATATGGGAAATATGAACTTAATATTCAGATCAAAATATATAGACTAGCATCAAAAGTCTGTTTAACGTGACCTCTTTAGCGCCAAGCAACAGATGGAGTCTTTTCTGAACTTATGTGCTATTTAAAATATCAAGCATCTTTCAGCATTTCTAAGAGTTTTCCCTCAGATTTAGCATGTTCTATCGTTCTTTTTCTCTCCAGGTGAATTTCATAATGCCTATAATATTGCCTATCCACACAGCTTATAATATTCAGGTCTGGACTCTGTGGAGGCCATTTCATCACTGTCTTTGTTTCATCAACCATTTTCTCTCCAAATGTCATTTAATTACATTAGCAGTGTGTTTGGGATCATTATCATGCAATAAAAAAAATTATAAAATAAGATAAAATAAATAAATAAATAAAATAAAACTTTTACAAATTAGGTGCTTTCTAGTAGAAATTACGCGATGAATTAAAACCTGTCTATAGTTTTCAGCATTCACAATCCCATCGATTCAGGAAATATTGACAACAGCTCTGGCAGAAATGCAGATTAAACCAAGACAGAGAGTCCAGTATTTTTAATTCATTCTTCCATCTTTCTCTAACTCTTTCTTTTATATGTCTTAAACAATTAGGCTCAAAAATCCAACTAGAATCTGTATTTTGTGGTTGTTATTTAATAAAGAGAATGAGAAGTAATATTTAATGTCATTATATCCTCACTGAAACAACAAATGTAAATGAGGGTCTAGGACTTTTGCACAGTACTGTATATATTAATCAACATTTGAAGTGGATCAAAAAAGTTTTTCAAAATTGTCCCAAGACAGAAATGAATGTTGTTCAAAAGTTTTAACACAATTTTGATGAAAGGTTTTTATTCACTTCAAATGTTGACGACTGTATATAAATCTATATTTTTCTTTTTTAGCTGAAACATCACAGACACATTCTGGGGACAGCAGATAATGATTTACATCTTATGAAAAAAACATGTCCCCTTTAAATTGTAAATGGTTTAACTGCTCATTATGCCATTAAGAAAGGATATCAACTTATGAGTGAAAAATAAAAGCCATAAAGAATGCTATAAACAAGCCTGAAGCACAATAATCGTGTGATTTATTTGCACTCAACCAGTGCAGCAGACTATAATTAAATATGAAAACCTAAATTTATCTCAAGAGTCTTCAACCCTCATTAATTCGAACCCAGGACAGCGCAAAAGTCTTTTCACAACCACACTGTTTTTCTTGCATCTCGTTTTCGCTTCATCACGACAATGCATGAGGCTTTCGGCTGAAGGTGTACATAAACCACAGAGAAACAGGGGAAACTTTAGGACTGAGACAGTGAATAAAGTTAAAGAGATAAAATGATCATTTTACTGTTAATTTATTCCCTCAGGCCATTCAAGATTTAGTTAGATTTTCTCCTTCAGCTGAGGTTAAATGAAGATTTTAGCTGGAACTGGTGATTCATACAATGCAAATAAACAACTACTTACATTCTGAGAATAAAAAACAAAATAAAACAAAAACATACAGGCAAAACAAAATGTATGACTACTGACAATTCACTGTTTTTCCCCTCAGTTTTGATTGATTTGTATATTTACTGTGCACCCTTTTTATATATATATATATATATATATATATACATATATATACATATATATACATATAGGGCTTGACATTATATACATACAGGGCTTGACATTAATTTAGGTTAGTTGCTCTCACTAGCCACGTTAGCTGGTTGAAAATAATTTTTAAATTGTAGTTTTCTTAAAACCAAGGTTCGACAATAATAAAGCCCAATGTGCAAATGTGATCTTAGACTAGAAAAGCTACAGGACTGACAAAAATAACTGTTTGCGCAAGCAAAAGGAAGCAGGTGAAAACCGATTGAGAGGATAATAAGTCGTGCGCACAGGTTATGTGATGCGCGCGGCTGTTTAAAAAACACGTGCGCTCCCGTTTCCTTCCGCGAAGCAACTGGAAACTCAACTGGCGAGATCGGTTCTCTTTGATATAGACTAGACAAATGGTGACCGACAGTCCTGCTGCTTTCAAGAGCTCCAGATTTTTTAATAAATGTCTTTTTGCAAGCAGCAGCGGTTGCTGCTTTTGCTGTTCAACAGATTATTACAGACCTAATGTTAACGTGATCCTTTCAATATTAAACATGGTATGTTTTTCACCTGCTGTCTTTTGCTTAGTTATTTTTGTTCATATGGTTTAATTGTATTTTTTTTTTTACAATAAGATTGCTTTAATAGGAGATTAACTCCCCATTTAGTTAACTGGTGATCTGAGACCTTAAGCCAAGACACAGACTATGTATTGTTTTAGATACACGACAATAATTATTTTTAAAATGTAAATTTTTTTGTAAAGAAAAGTTTTGTTGAATAAGAAGTGTTTGTAAACATCTATATTTTGCTTGTTTTGACACATTAATTAAAATTTATGCCTAAGAAATATTTATTTATTTTTGGTGTGGTCAGATATAAATTTGGTAAATCCTTAATTTTGAGCCCTGAAAAGTAGTGTGAAATAAAAACTAATTGCAGTGCGACACTCTGAAACCACAACCAATTTACTCATGCACATTAAGCAAGGTCATACACAACACACAAAAAAGTGAAATGCATGTGGAAAAACACAAAGTCTAAATCAAGCCATTTTAGCATGTCAAAGTCAAATTTATGCATATAAATTTATTTTCCCAACAGCAAAATTGTGGTTAGTGAAAATCGTGAGTGGCAGGTAACGTTGCAAGACTACTAGCCAAAGTGGCTGGTAATCAAAAAAGTTAACGTCAAGCCTTGTATGTATATATATATATATATATATATATATATATATATATATATATATATATATATATATATATATATATATATATATATATATATATATATATATATACATACATACTGTATTGTCCACCCTGTACACAACAATGTAATAACAATGTAATGACATGCATCTTTTTGTAAAGCTGCTTTGGAACAATAATTATTGTAAAAAGCATTATCAGCTTGAATTGAATTCAAACATAACAGTATTTACAACAGTACTACCTTAAATATAAAGAAGCACTGCTCTTTCCCCCCATATACATATTTTATTTATACAGTCCTCTCACATTTGCAAACAACACATTGCACACATAAGCTGAGCAAAGACTCATTCAGGCGACAGACTGGCTGCTTGATTCAACTTATTGTTCACGCAAAACACAATATTACAAAGAAGAGACAATCATTACTGAGGACTGAAATCCCTCACATATTATCATCTCCTATGTCCCCCATCACTGTAAATAAATTCAAATTATGTGAACAATTATTATAGTTATTATTATATGTGAAGTTAAAACTTGAAACCGTTGTATTTTCATACATATATTATTGCCTTTTTTTGTTCGAATTCTAATGCATGTGTATATGTCTTAGGGTACATTATATGACAATGAAGTAGCCAAAATCAGCTTTCTCTTGCGCTTTTGCACATTATAGCTTTCACACATCTGTGAAAACCGACAAAAATGCAGTATTATGTATGTCAGGCCAGAATTTGACACGGTCACCTTGATAATATTCAGTACATTAAGGAATGTATGGAGTTTGTGTCTATGTATACTTTACAGTGTCTAAGATACATTTTTGGTTGAAATATGCTGTAAATTCATACATTGCTGATGTGTTAGCAAACAATTGAGCAACACAACACAATCACATACTTTGCCATTGTATGTTTGTTTGCATATGGCTTAAATATTCTCCCCCCGAAACATGTATTATGTAAGCGCATGACATCATTGTCTTCAAAGACCTTCGTTTTCGGGTAATTACACGAACACAACAATGGCGGCATTTTCAACGCTATCTCAAGACAAATTCGTAATTTTCTAATTTAGTGGCTAATTCGTATTGGCTAATTCCTTAAATCGTATGATCCCATTGGTACAATTTAGTAAGATTTCCTCATCCCACAATAAGGGTTGGATTTTGGGTTTGGTGCCACGGGTCCTTTAAGAAAACTTTACATTGTTGTAAACTGAATTCGTATGAATGAGTCACTAAACCAACAAAAAAACGTAAAATGGTTATGTTTCCTCATGAGATCAGGCTGGCATTTTAAAAACTTCCACTTTGAAGCCCGTTTTCAAATTGATGTGTTTTCTGTCTCATAAATGATGTTGTTGTGTAAACAAACAGGCAAAATATAAATAAATTTCATAAATTTAATTATAAAAGTAAATATAAAACGTTTCTCGTTTATGGATGAAAACCTGTCAACATTGGAATGTAAAATTTACACAAACACAACAATGGTCGTACTTTCAATGTCATCTCATGGCAAATTCGTAACTTTTTGATTTAGTGTCTAATTCCGTAATTCGTATATTTGATTTCATGTGTACAATTTAGTACAATTTGCTCATCCCCCAATGAGGGTTAAATTTAGGGGTGGGGTTTGGTGCCATGCATCCTTTTAAAAATGTTACATTTTGTATGACTGAACTCGTTTGAATTCGTATGAATTACCCACTAAACTGACAAAAAACGTAAAATAATTACGTCTCCTCATGAGATATTGCTGGCATTTTCAAAAAATTCCACTTTGAAGCCCGTTTTTAAATGATGTAGTTGTGTAAACAAACAGACAAAATGTAAATAAATGAAATAAAACTAAATATAAAAGTAAATATAAAATGTTTCTCCTGGATGAAAATATTGTTGTGTAATCTGCCCCTTAGTTTAGTCAGTTTATGTTTTTTTGTCATAACAAATAAAAGAATGAACATAAAGCAAAACAAAACAAAAACTCACAGAATTTGAACAAACTTTTTAACTATTCATTTTATGCAGCAGTAAAATGTACATGATAATTATGACAACACTTTTATTTTTCCTTAATTTAACATCCCACCCCCTGCTTTTTTGCCCATCACACTTCTGCGTCGCTGACGTCCCAAAACGACGCTATCATTGTGTTCTGCATTGTGATTGTCCAGTGTCTCGTGGGTCAGATATGAGGGAAGGTTAATGAAAAAGCCCATTGAGCCGTCAGATAATAACAGTCCATCTTCACTCTGGCCAGGCGAGCAGGACAGCGAACGGCCGAATCCCTTCATATTTAATGTGCACTAAAGCAGGCCTCTAAACTGTTCTCCACAGGCCCGTTCACAGCTCCACGCACAAATGACCCCATATGTCACCCAAAATAAACACCATTCCAGTCGAGCGGATATATTACTGGACGGGATGGTTGGCTTGGGTGGGATTTTTTTCTTTTTGATAAAAGGATTTGGATGCCAACAAAAAATGCAAAAAATAATGTATGTGTACAAACAGCTCATATTTAATGGTCAGCCCTTTGTTGTAGAATTTAATGACCAAACATTTGATTATAACCTGGACAATTCTGATTCTGGATGTTGATTGGCCAATTCAAAACACTGCAATAATGTAAATAAAAGTAGAATTTTTTTTCTCTCATCGTTATTATCTTTTGGGAGAAGCCTGGGTCATTTCCTGTATTAAAAAATACTAATAAATAAATATAATACAGCACATATTCACATATTAATATATTTCTGTGCACATATTAATAACAGCACTCCTACAGCCTCCTCACCCTTGTGTATTACTCTGCCCACATAGAGGGACAGCAGATCAATAAACTCACTACAGTTTGACAAATATTGCAGCCGTTGGACAACATAATATACTTTTGAAGCTTTTTCAGGCAAGATTGTAGTTGTTTAGATTGCAAGTTGCGAGTTGGCAATAGAAGATTGGAAAAACATTGCCTGGTCTGATGAGTCTCAATTTACGCTGCAACATTTGGATGGTAGGGTCAGAATTTGGCATGGATCCATTCTGCCTACCTGTACCAATTGAGCATTGTGTCAACGCCACAGCCTACCTGAGTATTGCTGCTGACCATATCCATCTCTTTATGACCACAGTGTACCCATCTTCTGATGGCTACTTTTAGCTGGATAACACAGCATGTCATAAAGCATGACTCATCTCAGACTGGTTTCTTGAACATGACAATGAGTTCACTGTACTTAAATGGCCTTCACAGTCACCAGATATCAATCCAATAGAGCACCTTTGGAATGTGGTGGAACTGCAGCAACAGTGATGCTATCATATCAATATGAACTAAAATCTCTAGTTATTATCTCTGAATATTTCCAGTACCTTGTTGAATCTATAGGATTAAGGCAGTTCTGAAAGCAGAAAAGGGTCCATATTGGTATAGTAAGGTTTACCTAAAAAGTGGCTGGTGAGGGTATATATATACTCTACAGGGCTCAGCATATTCATATATATTTTGATTAGTATTAATTTTTGATAACAGAAATTTTTAGAACTTAATTGGTTAAATGGTTTATTTAATGTCAATTATTTTGTATAACAATGATTAAAGCACATACAATTTTGAAAATATACATTTAAAAAAATAAGTAATATTACTTATCTTGTTGTTTTAAGATTTAGCACATCCAATTTCAATGTCATCTACACAGCAATGGCTATAAATACATTAAAATAATAAAGGCATGTTTTTAATGAAATGTATATTTTGTTTATTAACCATAAATTAAATTTAATAAAAAAACAAGAAGAAAATAAATAAATTAATTAAATAAAAAATTGATAAAAATAAAAAATAATAATAAAATAAAATAGAATAAAAGTTTAAATAAATAAAATTTAATAAAGTTTGAATATAAAAATTAATTAATTATTCATTCATTCATTTTATTTTAGGCTTAGTCCCTTTATTAATCCAGGGTCGCCATAGCAGAATAAACCGCCGACTTATCCAGCATATGTTTGACGCAGCGGATTCCCTTTCAGCTGCAACCCATATAAATTAATAAAAAAAAAAATAAATAAATAAATAAAAATGTAATAATGTAAATGAATAAAAAAGTAATAAAATAAAATAAAATTTTAAATAAATAAAATTAAATAAAAATAAATAAAATAAAAAAATAATCAAATTAAATGAAATAAGAAAATAAATAAATTAAATAAATAAAAAAATTAAATAAACAAAAAAAAATTATAAAATAAAAATGTAGTTAAATTAAAATAAATAAAAAATGAATGAATATAAAAAAATTAATTAATTAAGAAAAAACTAATTAATTAAACAAAACATTAAATTAAATTAAGTTATTAAGTTTAATTTAATTTAATTTAATTTAATTTAATTTAATTTAATTTAATTTAATTTAATTTAATTTAATTTAATTTAATTTAATTTAATTTAATTTAATTTAATTTAATTTAATTTAATTTGTCAGAATAATACAAAATATTTGGTTTATGACTTTAAGGATGTCTCATCCACTACAAAAAAATACAAATAAATAAAAATACAAAGGAACTCAGGGCTAAACTTAGAATGAAGTTAGTACATCAAAGAAAACGTGTGAGAACAACAACAATAATAATAATTATGAGGGATTTCAATACAGACTCCTCAATGCAATAAAAATCTTGAATGTCACTTGAAGCACCTCTATTGCATTCCAATTTATTTTTAATTAATTTTGCATAAGACAACACAAGCAGAAAACTGAGGTGGCGGGGCCTGTTATATAGTATATTATTTATTATATTTCCAATGAGTGGTGTCAGGCAGTGAAGGCCTCCAGACTGTTATTACCTGTCAGACCCTCCTCTGACTGACAGCTCACCTGAAGCCGAGCAGCGCTTTATATAACGCCTGAGAGACAGAGAAAAACACAGCCAAACTGACGACACAACAGATAAGAAAGGGTGATGGAGGACAGTGAGGGCTAGGAGAAAATTTGTTAGCTGGAAAGACTAAAGAAAAGGCAGTTTGATCGCTCTGCGTAGTGAAGGAAAGCTCAGAAGTCGCTGTGGTTGATAAAGCGGAGCCTAAGGGAGCGTTCAGAGAAAGACAAGTTTGTTTTTTTTCTTCTAGCCGAGGCAGCGAGCATCGTCCTCTCAGGGGACATTTCTAAAATGCTGCGTTTAGGCTGTGCAACACTGAGACGCTAGCCTGAGTGTGTTTGCTGCTCATCTGATTGGCTTTCTCTTAGGCTGCATTTACACTTGTGCCTTTTCACTTTAAGAAAGCACTTAAAGTCCGTGTGAAATCTAAACTTACAATGTTTACTTGGTAGCGCACATTGTTATTCTTTAGGTGAACAATTAGGTTAAGACAGTTGTGCAGGTTAATCCACTGAGAAAGATGTTGTTTTGGTAATCTGACCATTTGCTTCTCAGACTCAGGCTCAACTTTATTATCTCGTTTAGGGAAACTAAAATTGCAGCAAGGTGCCGTAACACATTAACAAAATATTACAACACAACATGCAATAGATCATTTTTAGGTGCATCTCCCTCCTCGCTGGACTTTAATGACCTAATGGCAGTGTTGGGGAGTAACTTGTTACATGTAACAGCATTATGCAATTTCATTACAAAATAAATGTAACAGTAATTCGTTACTGAGAAAAAAATGTGTAACTAAATTACAGTTACTTATGAAAATGTCAAAGATTACAAATAGGGTTATATCTAAAAATATTCTTTAAAATTTGCCTGTTTTAATATATGCACAATGCCTTCTGGTGAGGCCTTTTCGTCACCTTGGAATTATAAGGTTCTATCTGCGTTCTGAATGATTTTGAAATATTGAGCTTCAAAGTTTTTGCATTCCACAGCAAACACTATGTGTGTAACATTTGTTTTTTTAAAACAAAAAGTCTTAAAATGTAAACAACTTATAAAAAAAGTCCCATAATGTAAATAAGGTGTCAATTTGAAAATTTGAATTCGTAACAATAGTAAACAATTGTTTTGTTATAAGGTCTGGTTTTGTGTTGGCTGCACTTTAGAATTAATGTAATTAATATAATCTTAATTGAAGTGATGAAAGATTTTTGAAATTCTAACAGTAAACAGAGCTACTGTAAGGTCACTCCTGCTTGGTATAAATGCTTGAAAATGATTTAGTTGAAAATATCCATTAGAAATTAAAAAAAAAATCAGATGTAATCAGTTACTTTACTTTTTAAAGTAATTGTAAAGGTACACTACTTATTACATTTTAAATAGGGTAATTTGTAATCTGTAATCTATTACATTTCCAAAGAAACCTCCCCAACACTGCCTAATGGCCACCATTATAAAATAATGTCTAATTCTATTTGTCCTGCAAACAGGAACTCTAAAACGACATACTGATGGCAGCAGCTGAAACACAGTGTACAATGGGTGATCCTGGGTGCATAGGATACCCCGAGCTCTCTTTAAAACAATTATGGTAATTACCATTGGACCGGTTTTAACACGTTTGGTTAAAACCGATGATCTTGCCTGCCACCTTCACAAGGCTACTCAACCTGTTCTTGTTTGACAAACTCCTTGGCTCTAAGGGTGAAACAACAAAAAATAAGGTCAAGAATCTTGGTGTGATTCTGGAGTCAGCTCATCCAGAACGCCGCTGCCAGGATGCTGACCAGAACCAGAAAATTAGAGCACATCACACCTGTCCTCAGGTCTTTACACTGGCTCCCAGTTACATTCAGAATAGATTTTAAAGTATTACTTGTCTATAAATCACTAAATGGCCTTGGACCTCAATACATTACAGACATGCTCACTGAATACAAACAGATCACTCAGATCTTTAGGATCATATAAACTAGAAATTCTAAGAGTTCAGTCAATGCAGGGTGAATTCGCCTTCAGCTTTTACCAGGGTTATAATAGTTTTGGATTTTTCATTAGTTTTAGTTTCTATTTCGTTTTGACTTTTTGTTTTCAAATTTAGTTCGTTTTAATTAGTTTTAGAGGGAGATTTACTAGTTTTTATTAGTTTCTATATTTTGAAATGACTTAGTTTTAGTTTAGTTTTTATTAGTTTCAGTATTAATTTTAGTTTTTTTTCTAAATGATGATATTTGTTAGGTGCAAGATTCAAAAATCAACAGAATAAACATTGTATAATAAAAACTCAGCCATACATTTTTTGAAACCTGTATTCAGAGGACACATGAACACTATCATCTACCACTAGCCATCCTCAAATTCAAATACAACAGCCCACAAGATAGTAGCCTTAAGTAAAATATGTGTGCCAGGCTATTTCTGATGTTAGATACACAGTAGTGATGGGAAGTTCAGATATTTATCACAGATGTTAGGACTCAACATTTTGTAGTCAGCAAAAGTAATTTCAGTCAATTAAAATATCATCATGATCTGAAAAATGTCTTGCAGTCAAGTTTTGCAACCCAACTGAAGCATGATTCACCTATTTAAACTCCATTACGATTTTACGAGTTTCACCAGATCCTCTCATTTAAGCCCTCGTTTTACACGCGCTTGCAGTTGTTGAAGTTTAGTTCAGTCAAAGCAGGCTGTCATGTACTGTTTGTGCTCGGTTCACTGAATCACGCATGTGCAGTTTTATCGGTTAACCGCTTCTCAAATTTGATCTTAGAGTAACGTCACTGTTCTAACTAGATATTAAAGTTTGAGGACAAACTTTATGGTGGCTTGAAAAGCAGAGTCTGAATTAGCATGTTACTAGCATGAATTAGCAAGTAACTAGCATGATTCTAACATAAATTAGCATGTAACTAGCATGATTCTAGCATGAATTAGCATGTAACTAGCATGAATTAGCAAGTAACTAGCATGATTCTAACATAAATTAGCATGTAACTAGCATGATTCTAGCATGAATTAGCATGTTACTAGCATGTTTCTAGCATGAATTAGCATGATTCTAGCATGAATTAGCATGTTATTAGCATGTTTCTAGCATGAGTTAGCATGTTACTAGCATGTTTCTAGCATGAATTAGCATGTTACTAGCATGATTCTAGCATGAATTAGCATGTTACTAGCATGTTTCTAGCATGAATTAGCATGTTACTAGCATGTTATTAGCATGATTCTAGCATGAATTAGCATGTTTCTAACATGAATTAGCATGTTATTAGCATGATTTTAGCATGAATGAGCATGTTACTAGCATGATTCTAGCATGAATTAGCATGTTACTAGCATGTTTCTAGCACGAATTAGCATGTTACTAGCATGTTTCTAGCATGATTTAGGATGTTATTAGCATGATTCTAGCATGAATTAGCATGTTTCTAGCATGAATTAGCATGTTATTAGCATGATTCTAACATGAATTAGCATGTTACTAGCATGATTCTAGCATGAATTAGCATGTTTCTAGCATGAATTAGCATGTTACTAGCATGATTCTAGCATGAATTAGCATGTTTCTAGCATGATTCTAGCATGAATAAGCATGTTATTAGCATGATTCTAGCATGAATTAGCATGTTACTAGCATGATTCTAGCATGAATTAGCATGTTACTAGCATGATTCTAGCATGAATTAGCATGTTACTAGCATGATTCTAGCATGGATTAGCATGTAACTAGCATGATTCTAGCATGAATTAGCATGTTACTAGCATGTTTCTAGCATGAATTAGCATGTTATTAGCATGATTCTAGCATGAATTAGCATGTTATTAGCATGATTCTAGCATGAATTAACATGTTACTAGCATGATTCTAGCATGAATTAGCATGTTACTAGCATGTTTCTAGCATGAATTAGCATGTTACTAGCATGATTCTAGCATGAATTAGCATGTTACCAGCATGTTTCTAGCATTAATTAGCATGTTACTAGCATGTTTCTAGCATAAATTAGCATGTATTAGCATGATTCTAGCATGAATTAGCATGTTACTAGCATGATTCTAGCATGAATTAGCATGTTACTAGCATGTTTCTAGCATGAATTAGCATGTTACTAGCATGATTCTAGCATGAATTAGCATGTTACTAGCATGATTCTAGCATGTATTAGCATTTTACTAGCATGTTTCTAGCATGAATTAGCATGTTACTAGCATGATTCTAGCATGGATTAGCATGTTACTAGCATGTTTCTAGCATGAATTAGCATGTTACTAGCATGTTTCTAGCATGAATTAGCATGTTACTAGCATGATTCTAGCATGAATTACCATGTTACTAGCATGTTTCTAGCATGAATTAGCATGTTACTAGCATGATTCTAGCATGAATTAGCATGTTACTAGCATGATTCTAGCATGAATTAGCATGTTATTAGCATGTTTCTAGCATGAATTAGCATGTTGTTAGCATGATTCTAGCATGAATTAGCATGTTTCTAGCATGAATTAGCATGTAACTAGCATGATTCTAGCATTAATTAGCATGTTACTAGCATGATTCTAGCATGAGTCAGCTTGTTTCTAGCATGAATTAGCATGTTGTTAGCATGATTCTAGCATGAATTAGCATGTTACTAGCATGACTAGCATGTCACTATCGTGTTGCTAGCACCTTTCTAGCAAGATTAGCATGTCAGTAAGATGTTAAAACTGTTAGCATGTGTTAGAATAGCTAGTCACAGTCTCTGGGACAGTTGCTAGGGTGCTGAAATTGGTTGCTAGGGAGTGGCTAGTAAGTTTAAAGGTAATCAGTGATTGGCTGCTGGCTAGACTGAGTTGAATGAGGCCAGACTCTAGTCTGTAGGACAGTCTGATGCAGAGTTATGAGCTCACAAAGGTTGATCCAATGTTAAGTAAATGGGAGTCTTTTACAATGGAAGTCTATGGGACAGTTGCTAGGGTGCTGTAAGTGGTTGCTAGGGAGTGGCTAGTAAGTTAAAAAGTCATCAGTTATTGGCTGCTGGCTAGACTGAGTTAAATGAGTCCAGTTAGAAGTCTGTAGAACAGTCTGATGCAGAGTTATAAGCTCACAAAGTTTGACCCAATGTTAAGTCAATGGGACTTTTGGGTTTTTTCTGGGTCGTTTTTCGGAAAACCCAAGGTCGGATCAGTTAGAAAAGATA
Source organism: Danio aesculapii (assembly GCF_903798145.1). Taxonomy (NCBI): domain Eukaryota; kingdom Metazoa; phylum Chordata; class Actinopteri; order Cypriniformes; family Danionidae; genus Danio; species Danio aesculapii. Next base: position 11,125,176 of record NC_079458.1, read on the forward strand.
TAGCAACCCGAGTCAGACCAGTTTGAAGGTTTGACGAAAGTTTGAAGTATGTAGCTTGAAAGGCCTAGGAGGAGATACACTTAGAAATTAGTCTCAGAAGAATAAGAATAAGAAGAAGAAGAAGAAGAAGAAGAAGAAGAAGAAGAATAACTAGATATTAAAGTTTGAGGACAAACTTTATGGTGGTTTGAAAAGCCGAGTCTGAATTAGCATGTTACTAGCATGAATTAGCAAGTAACTAGCATGATTCTAACATAAATTAGCATGTAACTAGCATGATTCTAGCATGAATTAGCATGTTACTAGCATGTTTCTAGCATGAATTAGCATGATTCTAGCATGAATTAGCATGTTACTAGCATGTTTCTAGCATGAATTAGCATGTTACTAGCATGATTCTAGCATGAATTAGCATGTTACTAGCATGAATTAGCATGTTATTAGCATGATTCTAGCATGAATTAGCATGTTATTAGCATGATTCTAGCATGAATTAACATGTTACTAGCATTATTCTAGCATGAATTAGCATGTTACTAGCATGATTCTAGTACGAATTAGCATGTTACTAGCATGTTTCTAGCACGAATTAGCATGTTACTAGCATGTTTCTAGCATGATTTAGCATGTTATTAGCATGATTCTAGCATGAATTAGCATGTTTCTAGCATGAATTAGCATGTTATTAGCATGATTCTAGCATGAATTAGCATGTTACTAGCATGATTCTAGCATGAATTAGCATGTTTCTAGCATGAATTAGCATGTTACTAGCATGATTCTAGCATGAATTAGCATGTTACTAGCATGATTCTAGCATGAATTAGCATGTTATTAGCATGATTCTAGCATGAATTAGCATGTTACTAGCATGATTCTAGCATGAATTAGCATGTTACTAGCATGATTCTAGCATGAATTAGCATGTTACTAGCATGATTCTAGCATGGATTAGCATGTAACTAGCATGATTCTAGCATGAATTAGCATGTTACTAGCATGTTTCTAGCATGAATTAGCATGTTATTAGCATGATTCTAGCATGAATTAGCATGTTACTAGCATGATTCTAGCATGAATTAGCATGTTACTAGCATGATTCTAGCATGAATTAGCATGTTACTAACATGTTTCTAGCATGAATTAGCATGTTACTAGCATGATTCTAGCATGAATTAGCATATTATTAGCATGTTTCTAGCATTAATTAGCATGTTACTAGCATGTTTCTAGCATGAATTAGCATGTTATTAGCATGATTCTAGCATGAATTAGCATGTTTCTAGCATGAATTAGCATGTTATTAGCATGATTCTAGCATGAATTAGCATGTTACTAGCATGATTCTAGCATGAATTAGCATGTTACTAGCATGTTTCTAGCATGAATTAGCATGTTACTAGCATGATTCTAGCATGAATTAGCATGTTACTAGCATGATTCTAGCATGAATTAGCATTTTACTAGCATGATTCTAGCATGAATTAGCATGTTACTAGCATGATTCTAGCATGGATTAGCATGTTACTAGCATGTTTCTAGCATGAATTAGCATGTTACTAGCATGTTTCTAGCATGAATTAGCATGTTACTAGCATGATTCTAGCATGAATTAGCATGTTACTAGCATGATTCTAGCATGTTACTAGCATGAATTAGCATGTTATTAGCATGTTTCTAGCATGAATTAGCATGTTGTTAGCATGATTCTAGCATGAATTAGCATGTTTCTAGCATGAATTAGCATGTAACTAGCATGATTCTAGCATTAATTAGCATGTAACTAGCATGTTACTAGCATGATTCTAGCATGAATTAGCATGTTGTTAGCATGATTCTAGCATGAATTAGCATGTTATTAGCATGACTCCAGCATGAATTAGCATGTTATTAGCATGATTCTAGCATGAATTAGCATGTTTCTAGCATGAATTAGCATGTTATTAGCATGATTCTAGCATGAATTAGCATGTTACTAGCATGATTCTAGCATGAATTAGCATGTTACTAGCCTGTTTCTAGCATGAATTAGCATGTTACTAGCATGATTCTAGCATGAATTAGCATTTTACTAGCATGATTCTAGCATGAATTAGCATGTTACTAGCATGATTCTAGCATGGATTAGCATGTTACTAGCATGTTTCTAGCATGAATTAGCATGTTACTAGCATGTTTCTAGCATGAATTAGCATGTTACTAGCATGATTCTAGCATGAATTAGCATGTTACTAGCATGATTCTAGCATGTTACTAGCATGAATTAGCATGTTATTAGCATGTTTCTAGCATGAATTAGCATGTTGTTAGCATGATTCTAGCATGAATTAGCATGTTTCTAGCATGAATTAGCATGTAACTAGCATGATTCTAGCATTAATTAGCATGTAACTAGCATGTTACTAGCATGATTCTAGCATGAATTAGCATGTTGTTAGCATGATTCTAGCATGAATTAGCATGTTACTAGCATGACTAGCATGTCACTATCGTGTTGCTAGCACCTTTCCAGCAAGATTAGCATGTCAGTAGGATGTTAAAACTGTTAGCGTGTGTTAGAATAGCTAGTCACAGTCTCTGGGACAGTTGCTAGGGTGCTGAAATTGGTTGCTAGGGAGTGGCTAGTAAGTTTAAAGGTAATCAGTGATTGGCTGCTGGCTAGACTGAGTTGAATGAGGCCAGACTCTAGTCTGTAGGACAGTCTGATGCAGAGTTATGAGCTCACAAAGGTTGATCCATTGTTAAGTCAATGGGAGTCTTTTACAATGGAAGTCTATGGGACAGTTGCTAGGGTGCTGTAAGTGGTTGCTAGGGAGTGGCTAGTAAGTTAAAAAGTCATCAGTTATTGGCTGCTGGCTAGACTGAGTTAAATGAGTCCAGTTAGAAGTCTGTAGAACAGTCTGATGCAGAGTTATAAGCTCACAAAGTTTGACCCAATGTTAAGTCAATGGGACTTTTGGGTTTTTTCTGGGTCGTTTTTCGGAAAACCCAAGGTCGGATCAGTTAGAAAAGATATAGCAACCCGAGTCAGACCAGTTTGAAGGTTTGACGAAAGTTTGAAGTATGTAGCTTGAAAGGCCTAGGAGGAGATACACTTAGAAATTAGTCTCAGAAGAATAAGAAGAAGAAGAAGAAGAAGAAGAAGAATAATAATAAGTTTAAGATAGATAACAATATGCTGGCTTTTCAAGCCACCATAATAACTGAATAAGAGTATATATTTGATTATTTAGAGTTAGAGGGGGGTATTAGGCTTGTTAATTATTGTTTATTTTCTTCTACTTGTCTTTTTTTTTCCCCGTTTATGTAAAGCACTTTGAATTGCCACTGTGTATGAAATGTGCTGTATAAATAAACTTGCCTTGCCTATTAGTTATTAAAACTATTATGTTTATTCATTCATTTTCCATCAGCTTAGTCACTTTATATTTCAGGGGTCGCCACGCCACAGTCTGCAGTGTTTCCAAAACGGTTTTTAAGTGGCAAAAACTCAGGATTAATGTTGATGTCAGGTCTTAGCTGTAGCAAAAGTCGTGTGTTTTACAGCTAGCATAAACGCAGACTCGGTAAGGCTGGCTGGTGCGCTTTTAACACTTGTAAACATCGGTCTGGAGGCCTGTGGAGCTCACTGTTGCCTGGCAGGACTATAATGGTAATGAAGCCTTCAGCAAGGTTGTCTTGCTTCACACTGTCAGGGGCGACACAACACACGGGTTACAGAGAAAGGGAAACAGATGGAGCCTGTGTGTGTCTGTGCGTTTGTGTGTGTGTGTGATGGAGCCACTGCTTATACAGTGTAACTGTGCTAATATAAGATTAATACCTGTGTGTTTTAAAGCAGATGCTTTTTAAATGATAGTTTATTTATTCATATGCTTATGTGATTTTAACAAATTATCACATAAAATTAGGAAAAAGTCATTAAAGAGACATCAACTAAACCTTGAAAGCCTTGTTAATAGATTAATAGAACTGAATACATGTGAATAACCTTCAAACAAGGTATTACTGTATTACTTTTACAAAAATTCAAAGTATTTGGGCTTGAACAATGTCAATATTCAAATTAAATTACATTTTTGTGCCTCTAATGCTTTCAAAAGAATTTTCAATGACCAAATATAACATAATTTTATAATTTTATAATTATAATAATAATAATAATAATAATAATAATAATAATAATAATAATAATAATAATAATAATAATAAATAAATAAATAAATAAATAAATAAATAAATAAATAAATAAATAAATAAATGTATATACTATCATTAACAGTTATTATAATACTTGACTTCTGCATCCCAATCATCATAATGCTACAGAAGACCAATTGGAACCCACAATGACCCAAGATTGTCACAGAAATCAGTCACGGTTGTGAAGGAAAAGTCATGGTTTGGGGTTACATTCAGTATTGGGGGCTGTGCAAGAGATCTGCAGAATGGATGGCAACATCAAAAGCCTGAGGTATCAAGACATTTGTGCTGCCCATTACATTACAAACCACAGGACAGGCCACATTCTTCAGCAGGATAGCGCTCCTTCTCATACTTCAGCCTCCAGATCAAAGTTCCTGAAAGCAAAGTAGGTCAAGGTGCTCCAGGATTGGCCAGCCCAGTCACCAGATTTGAACATTGTTGAGCATGTCTGGGGTAAGATGGAGGAGGCATTGAAGATAATTCCAAAGAATCTTAATGAGCTCTAGGAGTCCTGCAAGAACGCTTTCTTTGCCATTCCAGATGACTTTATTAATAAGTTATTTGAGTCATTGCAGAGATGTATGGATGCAGTCGTCCAAGCTCATGGGAGTCATACACAATATTCATTATTTTCCACTGCAGCATGACTTTATATTCTATACTCTACATTATTTCTGTTAAGTAACAAGACTTTTGTCTAAGCAAAGTCAGACCTTACTGTCTTAATTAAATAATTAAAAATCAAGGCATGATCATATTTTATTTTGGTAAAATAAGCGTAATCTAGAGGCCTTTGCCTTTCATATAAGCCACTTCTGATACCAGATGATTATCAAGTTATTATTTGTTGTTCCTAAAACTTGGATAAGCGACAAGACTTTTGTCAGGTAGTATAGATATTATTACTATTATTAAAAATATCTATTTGAGTAACATTAATATTTTCAATGTTGAAAACAGTTTCTTAATATTCTGCTACTTAATATTATTGTGGAACTCATGTTAATTTTTGTCAGGGCTCTTTGATGAATAACACCATTTATTTAAAATATAGATGTTATAAAAGTCTGTCCTTTTATCAGTTTCTTTCATAATTATAATTTTTTTTTAAATGTTACTGTAAATCCGAATAAAAATTGTACTTCATTTTAAAATGAAACGTTACTTTACATTTTAAGTGTACTAAAAAAAGAAGAAAAACTTTTATAACTTGGTTTCATCCTTGCCAATAATTACGTAATTTTTAATACTTTCATAATTAATAACGAATATAGTCTCCATCGCATCTCATATAACATTTATACTCCCTTCAAAGAACAAAAACACAAATCTATTTTCCTCCAGTATCCATCTGCCAGCATCCAAGCGGCTTGCCAGAACTGTACAATGGTAGTAGTGAAGCACAATGCTCACATGCTCTAATGTTCATTGATTTTTCGTCTCGGTTTACAAAAGAGCGCCTGTCAAGCGCAGCTCCCGGTGACCCCTGCGCTCGCTGACTTTTCCAGAAACGCAGATCAGATCAGATCTGCACCAAAAGATGCTCCTACACACACATAACCCTCCACATTCTTTCCCAATTCCAGCACTAAAGTCCCACAGACATGCCTAACACTTATCACCGTCTGCTTCTTCTTTGGGTTTATTCCTTCACTCGGCATTAGCATTTAAAGTATTGCAGCGAGCCTCCGCATGCACTGCAGAAGCTGAGAAGTCGCGGCGTTAGAAAACACTAGACGGGCTTCAAAGCTTTTCCCTGGGCTGGTGTATTAGCAGAGAGGCTGTGATCTGATAAAGCCCTTTAATTCGCCGCTTTGAAAGGAGTTTACTGAAGTTTTGCTCATTTACATGCCGCCTAATATTCCTTGTGCACAAATAATGAGGGAGATTACGGAGGGCTGAGCGAACACGTCAAGTACAAACCATTAAACGCGCCAACAGCTGCCTTTGTCAAATCTCATTTTCCGCTTCTATATTATTTTTGTTGCTGCTAGTATGTAAATGGCATGCTTGCCAGGAGTAAAAAGTTGCGATATAAAGTAAACCCAATTATTTGCTACCGGGAGTCTTTTTGTGATTCGAACCTTGGCATAATTTAACCTCACCTTGATCATTTTGGTCGAAATGGTGAAAGGTAAAATTGGAAAAAAGCTCACAGCTAAAGTAGATTTGAATTTATTATAATGTAGCAGTGGGTGTGTGATAAAGACCAATCGCGAATCATTATGCAAATACTGTAATGACATCATTGCTGGGAAGCATAAAAAAGTCATGCATATTTGAGTTTGTTTAAACGCAGTTCTGTGATTTTCTGTAAAATGAGGGGTTTTAATAGTATTTTATTTATAGTTTACACTGTTGAAATATGTTTTATTTATTTATTTATTTATTTTTAAAGCAAGAACAGACCACTCATTTTTTAATTATTATTATTATTATTATTGTTATTATTATTATTATTATAAACATACTTTTATTATAGACAATATTTTTATTGCTACAGCAATAAAAAATAAAGTAATAAACACATATAAAAAATAAAGCTAAATTCTATTTAAATTCAAATGATTAAAAATTAAATAAAACAAATACAAAATGAAAATAAAATAAAATAAAAGTTTAACAACAGGTTAAAAAATAAAATAAAATTGAAATTAATTAACACGCTTGAATAATTTTTTTTTTAAACCACAAAAAAATTTACTGATCACGTTCAAATAAAACTGAAGTGATGAAGAAATGTGTAAATCTATTAAACATTAATATTATTATTATTATTATTATTATTATTATTATTATTATTAGTAGTAGTAGTAGTAGTAGTATAATAGAAAACATTTTAATTGCTACAGCAAAAAATAAAGTGATAAATTAAAAAAAATTAAATATAAAGCTAAATTCTATTTTAATTGAAATTATTTAAAATAACAAAAACAATTAAATTAAATTAAATTAAATTAAATTAAATTAAATTAAATTAAATTAAATTAAATTAAATTAAATTAAATTAAATTAAATTAAATTAAATTAAACTAAATTAAATTAAATTAAATTTGACGAAGAAATATGCAAGTCCAATATACATTATTATTTTAAATATAAATTATTATTATTATTATAATGTAGCCGTGGGTGTGTGATAAAGTCCAAGTGCGAATCATTATGCAAATACTGTAATGACATCATTGCTGGGAAGCATAAAAAAGTCATGCATATTTGTGTTTGTTTAAATGCAGTTCTGTGATTTTCTGTAAAATGAGGGGTTTTAATAGTATTTTATTTATAGTTTACACTGTTGAAATATGTTTTATTTATTTATTTATTTATTTATTTATTTTTAAAGCAAGAACAGACCACTTATTTTTTAATTATTATTATTATTATTATTATTATTGTTATTATTATTATTGTTATTCACCTGTACCGCATGTCTTTGGACTGTGGGGGAAACCGGAGCACCCAGAGGAAACCCACGCGAACGCGGGGAGAACATGCAAACTCCCTACAAAAACGCCAACTGACCTAGCAGAGGCTCGAACCCGCAACCTTCTTGCTGTGAGGCGACAGCACTACCAACTGCGCCCCAAAAATAAAATAAAAAACAAAATCAAAACAAATAAGTGATATATATTTTCGATAGTTCCAAGTAAAACTGAATGGAGAAATATGTAAATCCAATAAACACGATTATTATTATTATTATTATTATTATTATTATTATTATTATTATTATTATTATTATTATTATTATAAACATACTTTATTATTATAGAAAACATTTTATTGCTACAGAAAAAAATTAAGTAATAAATACATGTTAAAAATTTTTACTAAACTAAAGGTGAATTGAATAAGCTAAATTGGCCGTTGTGTATGTGTGTGAATGCAAGAGTGTATGGGTGTTCCCCTGTATTGGGTTGCGGCTAGAAAACATCCGCTGCGTAAAACGTGCTAGATAAGTTGGCGGTTCATTCCGCTGTGACGACCCCGTATTAATAAAGGGACTAAACCGAAAAGAAAATGAATGAATAAATGAATGTTATGTAAATCCTTGCAATATAGTAACCCAACTGTTTTCTCCTAGAAGTTAGAGCTCTGTTTTTGTGATTCGAACTTGACAAATCTGCTCTATTCATAAGACCTCACGCATCCTTTAACCTTCCATGGGTTAAAACTGCTCATTTTGGTCCAAGTGCTTGCTTTTAGCAGAAGAAACAGTAAAACAGGAGCATAACGACCATAATGTTCATTCACCTTTAAGACTGCAGAAGCGCAAGCGGCCACTTTGTGTATTGGCCAGCACTGTTATTACGTGGATTTTTACGAACTAACAACAAGTAAATGGATGGATGCGAGTGCACGGGTTTAACACTAATGCTGCATTAATGAGCACTTGTTCCTAAAGCTGCAGAATTATGGGAATTGCGTTTAGCTCCTTAATGGCATGTGGGAGAACTGTAATAAGGAAAACAACGTGAGTCTGGAAGGGGTAATCACCAGTAAAAGGCTGTTTTAAAACAGCTGTGAACGTGGCTTGACATTAACCAACCACTGTGGTTACTAGTGCTTTTCAAAGTCACTAGCCACTCAGCGTTTCCACTGGCCACAGATTTGCTGTAGGGAAATGGCATTTTACTGTACAGTACATGATTATAATCGACTGTTGCGTGAAGCTGATTTTCTAAGACATTCGTTACCAATGTAAAGAGCAATCTTTCCCAAGCTCTAGGCCTCCAGACTATTATGTGGGTAACACAATCGCCTCACAGCAAGAAGGTCGCTGGTTCGAGCCCCAGCTGGGTCAGTTGGCATTTCTGTCAGGGGTTTCCATGTTATCCCCGTATTTGCATGGGTTTCCTCCGGGTCCAAATACATGCAGTATAGGTGAATTAATTACGCTAAATTGGCCATGTATGTGTGTAAATGCAGGAGTGTATGGGTGTTTCCCAGTGATGGATTGCAGCTGGAAGGGCATCCGCTGCGTAAAACATATGCTGCATAAGTTGGTGGTTCATTCCGCTGTGGCTACCCTGATTAATAAAAAGACTAAGCCGAAAAGAAAATGAATGATTAAATATATTGCTTAGGGGGTTAATAATATTAACCTTAAAATGGTTTAAAAAAAATTTAAACTGATTTATTTATCCTTGCCGAAATAAAACAAATAAGGCTTTCTCCAGAAGAAAAAATATTATAGGAAAATTCACAGGAAAAAAGTGGAAAATTCCTTGCTCTGTTTAACATCATTTGAGAAATATTTGAAAAAGAAATTCACAGGAGGGCAAATAATTTTGACTTTAATTGTGTGTCATCGTTTATATCAAATGCTTCAACTGTGCTAATAATTTCTGCTAATATAATAAGAAACCATGGCCCAATCCCAATTCTATTTGTGTACCTCTACCCCTTCCCATTGGCCCTTGAAACGGAGTGTGAAGGGGAAGGGCTTCAAAATTGACCCCTAAGAAATGGGACAGCACTACAACACCTGCACACGTCATCATATGTCATCACGAGCCCTTCCTTCATCACGACTAATTATTCCAGTTGCGTTATTTTTTGCTATTTATCTTCAGGAAATCACCAAAGGCAAAGATATCATGTTATCATATCGATATAATGTGACAATAAGAGATCGTAAACACAATGTAAACACAAGAAAACAACATTAACATTATAGCAGACACTGTAAAAAGCTCATTCCCAGCCACTAGACTTTTCTGACAGGGAATTCCAGTGTCATCGAGTGACAGATGTGAAAGTAGGTTGTCGAAACACTATACAGGAGTTATTATTAGGGATTATAGCCCTTCCCCTTAGCCCTACGCCTTCAAGTTAAAGAGAATTGGGACAATCCTACCCCTTCACGTAAACGTGCAAAACGAGGGGTAAGGGGAAGGGCTAAGGGGTAGAATTGGGATTGGGCCTATAGTGTGGCTACCAATCAAATGAAGCCAATATCAACAAAACAACACAGAAGAAACAGAAGCAACTGAAGTGACATTTAAACAAATAGAATATTGCAAACTTAAATACATAATGCTATGAAATTTAGTGCAAGAAATATTTTATAATATGCATAAATCATACAACTACCTATGAACTTAAACCAGCAGTAGGTGGAAGTAGTAACCATCTCAATGACTACATTCACATGTGCATAAATAATGTGATTATGTCCGATAATCAGGGTGAGAATTTAATCATGTTATAATATTATGATATCTAAAAAGTAAACCTCTTTAATCCCATTCATATGCAACTTACCTTCTTCATATTATTCCCAAAGAACTGTAGTAATTTTTTATTTCAATACTCCAATTTTAATACAATTAATACAATACAATTTTAAGCACAAACTACTACCGTTTTATAGTATTTTGACTGCATTTTGCGACAGGGACGCACACACAGCGGTTGTCTTCTGTAGGGTTAACCATTCTACAGTTTAAGCCAGAAACGTCTTTAATGCTCGTCTGAAGAAAAGTCTCCTAAATCTTGTTTGGCCAGAGGTTGAGTAAATTACCAGCAAGTCTGTGAAGGCACTCACCTTTCCTTTAAATTCCTCCAGCAAGGATACAGGCTTCCCTCTCTGATGACGAACCGTATAAGGCGACTGACCATCCCAGTCCTGGAGCTCCTCAATGCTCTTGAGGTAGAGCAGAGCTTTCAGACCCGTACAGTAGTCCTCGATCACGGTGAAGTCCTGGTTTTGAACTGCACTGCACACCTGGGAAGACAAAAGGTGAGCTGTTTTCTTTGTGGTTTAATAATTAGTGCACGTGTTGGCAATGCACGTTCTAGTCTGACTTGCAACATTTACCATTGTTTTTGTCATATAGCATTCCTGTTCTCTCTCTAGTGTTGTGCTATAAATAATACTGGCAAATGTCTGAAAAAAAAATAAAAATCACAATACACCTCCACATACACGCAACATCATGACAGAATGGCACCATCTTAAAGCTGCTGTAAGCATATATTTTTTAATACCGCATTGTATGAAATATCCCTACAAGCAATAAATATAGCAGAAATAGGTGTGCTGAGAATTCACACGACCATGAAAATCCTAAAATCTGTAAACAGCAAATAAATAAATAAATAAATAAATTGTACATAAACAAATAAATGAAATAAAATTATGCATGTAATGTATTGTACTGTACTGGTTTATTGTTTTAAGTTTTTTTATATTAATATTTAAGAAAACTTATTTATAAGAAATAATAATAATATATAATAATACATAATATTGATAAGAAATATTTTTAAATACAAAAAAGACTATATAAATAAACAAATAAATAAAAATTAAATAGAAAACAAGACAACAAACAGAAAATACGTTAAAATTAAATTAAAATGAAATTTAAATGAAAAATAAATTTGAATTAAAAATACATTGAAAATGAATAACATTTTCAAAATAAAACAAAATAGAAATGTATATAAGTGCATCTTTTTGAACATATCAAAACCAAAAATAAGATAAAATAAACTAAAATATAATGAATGTCAGACATTCTACCAGAGGCATACGATTTCACTGTTACAGGGCCTGACCTTTAAGCTTGTCTTCCACAAAAAGAAAATCATACAAATCAAAGCATACAATTAAATGATAGATAGCATCCTTAATCAGTCAACTTCTCCATTAAATAATGTCACTTCCTTTGAGTCATCATAGCCTTAAAGGTTTATTGCACACATTTTATGATAATTTTAGGGCAAATGTGACAGAACTGATTGTAACATGGGCACAATTGTAAAATTATTTGTAGTATTTATTTGTAGAATTTATTTATAATTTCATGTTTTTAATTTCAAATTTTTTCTAAATAACAGTTTTTAGCAGAACAAAACTATTAAATCTGTAGGTTCAATTGGGCTGAGGACAAGGACAATAACAGGGCTTGTAAGCTTGTAAAGTGTTTTTAATTAAGAACAAAAATCTGAGAACCAAATGAATGACATATTCCTTTACAGAACAACTCACAGAAGTCAGCCATCGGTCCAGAAATTTTTGGGATGAAATTCTTTTTATTCACTGTATTTATGTTCAGAGTATACAGGAATCAGAGAGTAAAATTCAATCCCTTTAAGACCTTTTTAAAGACACTTTCCATACATTTTAAGACCTTAAAACCACTTTTCAACTGAAAACACTGGCGAGATTTTAACTTACAGTATATTTACTCAATATTAATGTAAGAAACTAATCCAAAACTAAAACATTGTGAAGTTTCATAAACTAATTTTGAGAGGAGCACGTGATATGATTGAGCACGTCTGGCCACTCATCTGTAATCAGTAATAATCCAATCAGAGTGATCCTAGTTTACTATAAATGGATCATTTTCTCCCTACTGTTTCTATCTTCGTTTGGAAGAATCCCCCCTTCCACCCCATCTCCTCCTTTTCCTCCCTTTTCTAAGGGAGGAGCTCTCGAGACCTACCTGATCTCGGATCTCCTGATATGCTTATCGACCGGGCGGGAGCCCTGGGCTCAAATATCTCCGAGCTCAGGGTTCTCTCCCGGGACAGCATGCCAAACCTGCTTTTTACGCCAAGCATATCTAAGTGGAAACTCTTGAAATTCATTTACTGAATAAAAATCTATTAAATCTAGCTAATTCAGCAGCTATAGAACTGCAGAAATAATAGTGTTTACTCAATTACTGCAGTAAACAAAGCAGCATGATGTCAAATAGCAGGATTTTATTGATTTCATAAACTACACAGCATCCTGATATTCACAGATTAAATTCAGGCAAACTTTAGCATACAACCATACAATAAATAATCTAAAATTATATAACATTCAGTACCTTGCAAAACAGCATTTAAGACTTTTTAATACTTTTTAAGTGCCTTAAATTCCTCTACATTGATTTATCAACTTTTAATACTTTTTAAGTATTAAGTATTAAGTATTTTTTCACCCTGATGTTATTTCAGGAACAGGTAATGTACGTTTCTGGTTGAATGTCCCATATATTAAAAAATCAATACTAACAAAATAATTTTAAAAATTGTGATATGATTATCACAATTTTTTATTATTGTCATTCTGCATTTCTTTAGAGTAAATGAACAAATAAAAGCCAAATTTTAGTTTCCAAATGCTACTTGTGTCATTGTTAAAAGGTCTGCTTTAACTTTCACACAATCACATCCACAGGAGATAGACGGTAAGAAACGGAGGCCATTAAAACACATGCCATCCTTCAAAAGACAAACGTCAGCACGTGAATCAAAGCTCTACTACTGAAACGCTGCATACAATTGACCTTAAGAGAAATCTAATTCATTCTGTCATTACGGGCCGATAACGCCGAGCTTATGCTCACTCGTCAAGCAAAAGTCAGCCCGTTCCATTGACTCCAATACACTTCTGTAGACGACGATACGCAGCCAGAGCTTGAAGTCGGGCTTTGTGCGAGTGTCTACGGCACTTCAGATGGCAGTCACACCGCGTCTTAAGAAAGCAGATAAGACACGTTTATCTGCTGGAGCTATCGCTGATCTGACATCAGCCTGAGAACTGCCTTCTTTCACAGGATTAGCATTCAGTCGCTTTGCAAACGTTCACAGCTGACTCGACACGCAGACCCAGATCTCCGCTCTCTCCGAGTCTGTATCTGATGGCTTATTTCTGGGGTTGGGGTTGATAAAAGGCTCTTATTCATAAGCGGTTCAGTTTTTAGATTGATTTCCGCTGCTTTTGAATTTCGGCTGTTCTCTATTGATGCAGACGATGAAGCGCTAAAATGCGATACGCAAGAGTTTGCTGCAATGCTAATGTACAGCAGGCAAAAATTGAAAGAGGGCCTTTGAAAAATGAATGTTAGGACAAAGAAAGATATTTATTAGTAATTATAATAATAATAATACGATTGGGCTCTAAATCTGAATGTATTTGCAGAATGTATCAATCGCAATCAATCACATCCAAAACAAAAGTTTGTTTAATATAGTCTTATAAATACACACAAGCATGCACATACATTTAAGACAAAGTTGTTGTTTTTTTTAATAATTTTTTAGGGGTTTTCACCTTTATTTTGACAGGACAGTAGAGAGAATTGACAGGAACGTGTGGGGAGCAGAGAGAGGGGAAGGATCGGCATAGGACCTCGAGGCGGGTAGTGAAGGTTGTAGTTCAAAATTAAGCTGGGTGTTTTTCTCTTCTAAGGGCTAATTATGGCATCTCCGTCATCATCTTGTGGATGGCACTGCATAGTTGCAATCTAAACAACTACATTTTCGTCTAAAAAGCCTCAAAAGTACATTATATTGTCCAAACTGCAATATTTGTCAAACTAGTGAGTTTATTGATCTGCTGTCATTCTATGTGGGTGGAGTAATACAGAAGGGTTTGGAGGCTGTAGGAGTGCTGATATTGCAGAATATCGCACTGCTATCAGCCAATCAGATTCAAGAAATTACAACAATATACAAACCTAAAATAGTTATTATATATATATATATATATATATATATATATATATATATATATATATATACATATTTATTTATACAACAGTTCTGTCTGGTTCTTAAATCTGATTATCTGATAGCCATGCGATATTCTGCAATAACAGCACTGGTCCAGCCTCTTCACCCTTCACCTTTGTATTACTCCGCCCACATACAGCGACAAGAGGACACTTTACAGTTTGACAAATATTGCACCTATTGGACAACACAGTGTACTTTTGAGGCTTTTTTAGTCAAGAATGTAGTTGTTTAGATTGCAACTATGCAGTTTATTTATAAAGATGGTACTTTTTTCTTAATGTTTATCATTTCTAAGAGACAGCGTGTAGGCGTCCACCAAAGACGGTTGATGTTATCTATTATTATGCGCTAGGACAGCATAATAAGCCCCTGCTTAGAATATTAAAACAGCGTGTTTTCTAACTACAGCTGATCAAATCATTATTAAGCTGGTAAGTGATATTCTAAGTCGATCTCTCTCTTTTATATAGATTGCAACTATGCAGTTTATTTATAAGGACAGTGCCTATTTTAAGTTACTTTCCTATCCCGGTTCTCAACAATGTTATTCAGAGACCTCACCCCGAACACCCCCTCCCCCTCCTTAGTTTTCCTTATCGCAAACACAACAGCAGTCTGATAGTTATTGCGCTGCTTTTTTCGGGGTTAATTATTGTGATATACCAATTGGAACAGAGAAATACTGTAGACTGTAACACAGTAAGAAGATATCTCTGTAGACGGAGGGCATTTCATGCCAAGTTCAGCCTTATAATCTTAAAATGTCAGCAAAATCACCTGTTTTGTCATCACTTCATACATTACGCTTGAGAATCATTCAAACACTAGCACTAAAGTGACGTTGGTGAATACGTAACGGTTTCTGCTGTTTTGACGTCAGCTGCAGATGTAAATGAATGGCAGAAGAAAGTAGTTCCTACAGTAATACAAAAGGGTTTTTAGACTCTCCGTGTTTGATTTTCTTTTTTATATACACGATTGTGCCGTCGAACTGTTGTATAAATGCACGCCTTCCACGTGTGCTGATATACAGCCATATTGCACTGCTACTCATGTGATATTGCTATAAATGTGATATATATATATATATATATATATATATATATATATATATATATATATATATATATATATATATATATATATATATATATATATATATATATATATATATATATATATATATATATATATATATATAAATAAATACTCACAGTACATACAAAGATATTACACAAACAAAAAATGTTTGTTTTGGATGTGATTAACCATGATTTGACAGTGCTACAATTCAAAACAATTTGAGAAGAGAACAAGGGGTCTCTGATAGTGATTTTACTTTTTCTACTTTAGTTTATAGAACTACTTCTGTTTGGTGAGAAAGGAGGGGGCTGCAAACAGAATCATTCAGGAACACAAATCAATCAAAACCAGAATGATTCACTTCCTAACAAATCCCACTGTTTTCCCTCCTCCTCCTCCTCATAAAGAGTTTCTCAGGAGGAAGCCAAGATCACTAGTCACCTGTAGATTTAAAGGCTTCATGACATCTGAAATCAAAGTTGTCTTAAAACTTTAAGAGGGTTTTGCTCCATTAAAACATCCAGCAAATTTCAGCATTTAAAACATCCTCCTCCTTATAAATGATGCATTAATTTAAGCACTTAAATGACTCATTTGCCAACTGGGTACCTTGTGACATCAGAGTAACTCACAGACCACGCCTCTAGATCTTAAGCCCCACCCACAGGCATTCATCAGAGAGCATATTTATGGTGTCTAAAATAAATGGATGATGCTAAATCATGTAGATAAAGACTTAGTATGCTGAAAATGGTGCAATATTTAGACAAACTGAGTTTAATAGGTGTAAACAGATATAAATAAGCAGTATTTATTATTATAATATTTCAAGAAACGATAATTGACCATTTTAAGATGCAGTAATAAGCAAAATGTGAGTTTCATTCATTGTTTCAGTTGCATTGTTTACATTCTGTGCCTCCAATGTGGCCGCCACAGAAACAATCAAAACATTATCCATTTACTAAAACAGGCCTTTTTATCAAGAGGGTTAAAATGATGACAGTAATAATAGTTTTTTTCTGTATATAGACATTTGTTTTTGTTATAAAAACCTTAATTAACAATAAAAGTGAACCTCAACATATAAAAAAATAACTAACAATAAATAAGAAAAATCCATGTCATGGCCCCTTTAAAAATGAAATCCAAGTGAGCTGCGTTTTTATTAGGATTCCCATTTACATTCAGTTTACATCTCACCCAGTTTGTATCTACAGTATGAATCTTAGATGGTTTTTGAACAAGTCCAATTTGGTATGATGACATTTCACCTTGATTTAACACCAACAAACACGCGAGTTCACTGATGCCTGACGCGTAGTTGAACAATTGATTGGTAATTATTGAAGTTAACCGAGCCGACGGACGTCAATACAACAGCACTTTTACAGGTATGTGAGGATCAGGGGTTTTTCAGAGAGAAGATGAATGGACTAGTGTTTAAAAAAAGAATACATTTTTTACTATGGCTTTTTTTGCTCTCTATTTACAGACACCTTCTGTGATATGAAAAGTAATAATGATATAGATGAAATAAATTTAAAAATAACTCTGCTTTTTAACAATGCAATATAAATCACACTATTATTTATATTAATACTTAAATACTTACTCCCAGGGCCATTTATATCAAAGTTGATATTTAGTCACACCATATTGGTGTTTGTAACATCTAGTTTTTATGAGGTGGGTTGTTAGCCCAAAGCTCAATCCCCAATCTGGATGACCAGGGGCCTCATGTATCAACGATGTGTACGCACAAAAACTTTGCGTACGCCAGATTTCACGCTCGCGTTTGGATTTACTAACGATGAAATGAACGTGAGAATGTGCGTTGGTTCACGACAACTTCATGGCTGGCATACGTGCATTTCTTGTGTGTGTTTGTTTTATTTCCATTGGCGACTCCTAGAGGCAATTATGTTAATTTGCACACTGCAAAGTATCTTTGAGCTGTGCAATGGCAGCTGTATGGGACAGGATCATCCGCATGTCTAGCAGATTTATAAGGTTTCCATACGATGCAGTTGACCAGCCAAACATTAAAGCGCCTATTTGCAGCGAGCGCCGGTTTTCCCAATGTAATCGGAGCGATCGACTGCACGCACATTGCAATAAAGGCACCATCTGAAGATGAATTTGGATGAATCAGAAACATTTCCATTCAATAAATGTGCTTAACATAATACACACACTTATTAATGATTCCTACTTGTCCTCCTCGTGATGAAGAGTAGGCAAAATCTGATATGTAGTGGGGGAAAAAAGAAGAATGAGTTCATCAGACGCTGGGTTCGAACCGAGTCCATGATCGAACGTGTCAAAACATGTTGCCATACGCTTTACGAGCTACGCCACTCACGCTGCTATAGACATTACAAAATTTTACACCTTTACATCAGACCATTTCTTTTTTAATTCACTCACAGTGCGATGTTCAGACCCAACTGCCTTAACCGCGTCAGCTAAACTCTCCCACTCTATTTTTTTCTTTTGTTATTAATTCCGGAGAACAAACTTGCAAATAACGCAGTTTTTCTCCGGTCTACCTCTGATAGGAGCACCTCCAATTCACAGTCTGTTCAAAGTTTGCTTGCTTTTGCCATTGCTTTTTCATTTGCTTTTGCCAAAGTAGAGTCATTAGCATATCCATACAGGGGAGGAGGCAGGGAGGGTTTTTTTTCTCGTCCACGTGCGCTCAGTTTCACGTTAATTTGGATGTACAAAGAGAATATGCGTGGGATTCCGCGTACGCAGTGTTTCATACATCTGAATTTTTTACTGCGAACGCACATTTTTAGCTTTGTGCGCATGCAATGTTTTAGTATGATTTCAACGCAAGTCTTCGTACATAAGGCCCCAGGACATACACACATAAACTACGCACAATTTAGCCTACTGAATTCACCTACAGCACATGTCTTTGGACTGTGGGGGAAACCGGAGCCCCCGGAGGAAACCCATGCGAACACAGGGAGAACATGCAAACTCCACACAGAAATGCCAACTGACCCAGCCGGGGCTCGAACCAGTGACCTTCTTGCTGTGAGGTGACAGCGCTACCCACTGTGCCACTGCATCGCCATCAGGCCTATCATATGATATGTATTTTGTGTGGCTGTGCAAAACCTTGTGTAATACACAATAAATTAAATACTCACAAAACTCAAAATTGCCACCTAGTGGCTGATTTTTTCAAAATTTTTATTATAAATGGGTAAATGTAATGTAATATGTATTTATATATTTATATATTTTATTATAAATGGGTAAATATGATGTAATGTGTATTTATATACGCATTTATCATGTATGGCCATACACCCAAAGTGCTTCACAATCATGAGGGGAAGGCTCTCCACACCACCACCAGTGTGCAGCATCCACTTGGATGATACGACGGCAACCACAGGACAACCGTGCCAGTGCGCTCACCACACACCAGCTATAGGTGGAGTGGAGAGACAGTGGGTAAACAAATAAGGTAATGAAATGTACATTTGTTTTGATATTGCTTTTTTACATTTTGCTACATTAAAGCAACAGTTCACTTAAAGTGATTCACACAAAAATGTTCTGATATTTATTTGGATGTATTAAAAAAAGCCAACTCATTAATTACCCTACCGAAATGATAAAACATACTTAAAGATACTTTTATGAACATCCAACACAAACATTTCAATATGACAGCAAATCCAAAATAATAACAATGAGCAGCCATTTTTATCCTTTAGTTACAGCCACATTTAAAGCAAAAAGCAGGGGATTTGAGCTAACAAACCATTCATTACAACGGAAACGCTGCGCTACTGAAAAAGCCAGGCCTGTTGCTCGGCAAACAGGAGTCGCTGGCCATTACTGCTGTTCATTTGATGCAGAAACATCAAAGAAACCCCGAGCTGCAGTATTTAGCGCTAATGTGGCCGAGGCCTGAAATAAATCTGAAGTGAGAATTTCTAAGTAGTTTCCAGGCAATCGAGACGGCAGGTCCTTTTTATCTGCTCTGAAACCAGTGCTGGTGCATTGATTTCCACTCGTTCAGAGATCTCAGACGCTTTTAGATTCGGCTCTGCTGCTCTTTCCATCATCTTTCTTTCTCTCTCTCTCTCTCTCTCTCTCTCTCTCTCTTACTCACACACACACACATACACACACACACTTTCTTTTTTCTATCTGCTCTTTTATTCCTGCGCAATAAAATCCTGGCATTTAGCCGTGCGTCGTTTCTTCCCCCCCTAAAGAGATTTGGTTTGGCATCCAAATGTTACAATGACTATGCATGAAGCTCTTGTCCTTTTTGATTCCCACAGATTGACCAACACACCGAGCTGCTGATATTTTGACTAGCGCTCCAGGTAAAAGACTGAAGCTTTATGGAAGTCACTGGAAGTAAATGCGTTTCACAAGCCACTGAAGAAAGACTATATTTGCTCAATACAGTGTCTAACAAGAGGACGCAACCTTTAGTCTTTTTTTAGTGCAGATATGAGTAGTG
Organism: Danio aesculapii; assembly: GCF_903798145.1. Lineage (NCBI taxonomy): Eukaryota > Metazoa > Chordata > Actinopteri > Cypriniformes > Danionidae > Danio > Danio aesculapii. The sequence continues at coordinate 11,145,490 of NC_079458.1, forward strand.
AAAAGGGAAATATATAAGCAGAAATTGTGAATTGTGATCGCATTTACCCTCATTTCATTCTAAATCTATATACTAAATTACCATTTATTTTAGTGTGAATATTTTTTTTATATTTTTTAAATAATAATAACTGTAACATATAATAATAACTATATATATATATATATATATATATATATATATATATATATATATATATATATATATATATATATATATATATATATATATATATATATATATATATATATATATATATACATACAGTTAAAGTCAGAATTATTAGCCTCCCTTCGAATTATTATTATTATTTTAAATATTTCCCAGAGCAAATATTTAGCAGAGCAAAGAAATTTTCACAGTATGTCTGATAATATTTAGTTTTTTGATAGTCTACAGAACAAACCATCGCTATACAATAACTTGCTTAATTACCCTAACCTGCCTAGTTAACCTAATTAACATAGTTAAGCCTTTAAATGTCACTTTAAGCTGTATAGAAGTGTCTAGAAAAATATGTAGTAAAATATCATTCACTGTCATCATGACAAAGATAAAATAAATCAGTTATTAGAAATTTTAGTTATTAAAACTATTATATTTAGAAATGTGCTAAAAAAATATCTCTGTTAAACAGAAATTGGGGGAAAAAATTTACAGGGGGGCTAATAATTCTGACTTCAACTATATATATATATATATATATATATATATATATATATATATATATATATATATATATATATATATAAAAGCAATATCACACGAGTATTCTCTAGCATATTGTCTAAAGTTACGACAAAACAGGTGATTTTCGCCACAGTCATTTTCACCATCTTGTGGCGGAATGTCAACTGTTTTTGCTCTGCTCAGTATGACAGGCTGGTCGCCAACACGCTGAATCTCCGAAATTATGAATATTTAAAATAGGCAGTTTCCTTATAAATAAACTGCATAGTTATAATCTAATCAACTACATTCTCGCCTAAAAATGCATGTTTTTTCTTTCTTCTAGAATTTTTTTTTTAATGAATTTTAAGCTCAATATTGTTCTCCCACTTTAAGCTGAATACTATCATGCAAAATAACTAGTCAAATATTATCTAGCCATCATGACAATACAAAATAAGTTACTCATCAGAAATCAGATACAGTTTTTTACAATCGTTTTGCCACAAATTTTAGAACTCAAAACTCTAGACACAAAATTCACAACCATTGCCGAAATTGCACATTTTTGCAAAACTTAACTCTTTTTTTCAAATGCTTGGATAGAATACACACAAGTCAAAGATACTTTGTTCATTGAACTATTTCAATAGAATACAATTAAACATCAAATTGATTCAACTCAAACATTACATTTGAATAAATGCGTTTTCGTTTACTTAGCATGATGTTATTATCAACTGATACAAGCACTCAAAATGACAAATAACTGTTGCATTACTCTTGATGCATGGAAACTGATGTACAATATTACATGTTTAGATGATGAAAGTTTTAGGATAGATCAAATGACATCAGTTACCACAGAAGATGACACAACTGGACTACATTATCTGTATAGATTTCATCTTAATTCATCCTTATTCCATGGTTTCTTTGTTCCATGTACCACTTTTACAGACAATGTTTTCATATTTGAGATTACTGCCATGTATGTAAGAAAGCCCAATCACAGCAGGCCAATGTCAGGCCTGGATTCACATTGACAGAAGGTTCTTTCCAAGATTTTTGAGTAATGAAAATACCACCGTGATGTAGAGGAGAATCTACAATCCACAAAACCAGACTGATGGAAACACAGATCCCAAAATAGAAATCTGATATATAGAAATACATGCAAATTACATGTGTGACATTATAGTTCATATGAATTTTACATATATAAAATATGTCATACATGTCAAAATATTGCCATTTTTTAAAACTAATAGACATATAGACATATATACGTACATATATGTTATGTAAATATATGATCTATTATGTTATATATTATTATATACATATTATATGGTTAAAAAAATGTAAACAGGGATTTTTTTGCACTATTTTGAAAAATTATTGACTATTATGAGATTTTATATACAGTATGTGGAATCCAGTTGTAATTTGCATATGTTGCCATATATCATCTCAATGGGGATGTGCAGTGAGAAAAAAAATGACAGTAAACCCATTATGATGGAATGAATAAAACTAGTTTAGTGTCTCCACTGTCTGTACTGTTTCCTCTACACTTATGTATAAACCATAATGAAACCTGTATCATATATTTTAAACAACAATATTAAATGATGGTTGAAGATTGTTTATTGAAACGATGTGCATCTAGTGTGCTGGTGATCTAAAGTTCTGTTCCTCTAGTATTTGTATGATAAAAGAATCATGTGAGCCAATGATCCTGCAAATGCAAGACTTATTTGAGATAATGAACGCAGCATGCAGAGTTTTGAACACTGGAGAGTCTGTGTTAAAAGCAGTGACTGTTCAGAGTTTTGTGTCTAGAGTTTTGAAAATTGACATCAGGGTTTTGAAATTTGTCGCAAAACAATTGGAAAAAACTGTTAAACTATCATGTTTAATAATGTTGGAAAAAGTCTGGTAAAATTCACAGGAGGGCTAGAAACTTTTCCTTACGTGTGTGTATATATATATATATATATATATATATATATATATATATATATATATGTGTGTGTGTGTGTGTGTGTGTGTGTGTGTGTGTGTGTAAATGGTCTAAATACGCAAACTACATTTCCAGCTCTAGTTTAATCCTCCCAATATACTGTAACACAACCTTAATGCAACCTTGCAGCAACACTGTATAAACATTTACATATTTTTCTAAGGCACACTCCAAACCGTGCTGCTTGTTAAAAGCGTTGTGTTGTCAACAAATCTGTTGTTTTCACCCCTCTCTACGGAAACATTTAGCAGTTTGAGACGAAATTACCAAATCCTGATGCTTTCTGGGCCACAAGTCATTTTTACTACTTGATGACGGTCTCTTTATTGCAGCTCGCAACTGTTTACATGCACCGAGAAGGACCCAAATTACAGTGCGGATCATTAAGATTGAACCAGCTCTGCCATTAGTGAAATATTGCTCCATTGCCCCCAAAGACCTCCCTATGAAAACACCGTCCTGATCTCCTAAACGCAGCTATTTTACTGTCTCATTATGACAGGCCAGAATCTATCATAACAGCCCAATCTTATTAAAGGAGCAGACATTAGACTTTACAACAACACGGTGAGTGCGAGCGCTTGACATCATTGCTTCAGTAAATGAAAGTCATTTGACTGTGTTAGGCTGTTTTTCAGGAGCTGCCGGCTTTCCAGGATCTTTGGATTTGTATACTGAATTGTACTGTGGGTTAGTTTAATGCACAGAAGTCAATCAATATGACTTTGCATCCCTTACAGAGTGACTGAAAATCAAAATATGTATTAATTGTATTATTAAAATTGTCTTTATATTAGTAAATGTACTCTCTAACTGAATTCTTTAAAATGTACATGCACTCAAAAAATGATGGTTGCTGTTTGTTCAGACTACTTATTCAAAATGAGCTGAAACAACACAATTCTTTGAGTTTGTTTTGGGATAACTTAATTGTTCTATGTTCAGTTAAATTTGTTAAACTTAATTCCTTCATATTGTCCCAACACAAATTGATTGTGTGTGTATATAGTCAGAATTATTAGCCCCCCTTTGAATTTTCTTTTCTTTTTTAAATATTTCCCAAATGATGTTTAACAGAGCAAGGAAATTTTCACAGTATGTCTGATAATATTTTTTCTTCTGGAGAAAGTCTTATTTGTTTTATTTCGACTAGAATAAAAGCAGTTTTAAGAATAAAAGACATTTTAAGGTCAAAATTATTAGCCCCTTTAAGCTATATTTGTCTTCAGTTGTCTACAGAACAAACCATCGTTATACAATAACTTGCCTAATTACCCTAACCTGCCTAGTTAACCTAATTAACCTAGTTAAGCCTTTAAATGCCACTTTAAGCTTTATAGAAGTGTCTTGAAAAATATCTAGTCACATATTATTTACTGTCATCATGGCAAAGATAAAATAAATCAGTTATTAGAGATGAGTTATTAAAACTATTATGTTTAGAAAATCTTGAAAAACAGAAATTGGGAAAAAAAATAAATGGGGGGCTAATAATTCAAAGGGCTTATAATTCTGACTTCAACTGTATATATTTGTTTTATTCATTTGAAAGCTTCAGTTACAAATTTACAGCTATTACAGCTATTGAGTTTCAAATTTTAAATAAACTAAAATATATTTATAATTGTTGTTTTATGTTTGTTTAATGTTGCAAAATGTAAAAAAAACCTATATTAAATTCATTTTATTATTTACAAATTTACAATAATAATAATAATAATAATAATAATATAATTTTATTATTACTAATCATTTTTAAGTTTATATTTCTTCTGCAAATATTTCTTTATTAATTAATTAAATGTTGCAAAACAGTTATATGTAAGATTATTTTCACAATGTTTTCATACTATCTTTTTGGTGGTATAAAATACTTAATAAATAAATGATCGAAATGTTGGTAATAAAATGTCCAAAAATTTCAATGAAAATGATTTAAAAACCACTGGTTTTCATATGTCTAATGCTATTCAAAGTTTAATTTGAAATATTAATATATTCTACATTGAGAAGAATGTACATCTTCCACTCTGAGCTCCTCTCACATTAGTGTTTGTTTGTTGTGTAAGATGTTTGTCTGTAGCAAAAGTGAAAAAAAATACTCTGAATACTTTCAAAGTACCTGGAAATATATAATAGAATCCTTTTTTATATTAAATTATAATGTTTTATTAAATACATTTTATCCATTTTTTCACAAACGTTATTTGAAACATTTTAGCAGACACTTAATTATGTAAGGCATTTTTTTCTGCAGCTGGTAATTTTCCAGGATCTTTGAATTTGTTCTGAATAGTAAGGTGGGTTAGTTTTACGTGAACATGTATGAAAGTCAATACAGCACCACGAGGAGCCCCGGATCCCCTACAGGGTGATTGCAAAGCGATGTATTCAGTAATGAATCAACTAAAGAGTATCGATCGACAAGCAGATCACATTAGCTGCGGTAGAATAAAGTACATGGGCTCGCAGAAACCTGCTAGCGTTTCAGCTCTGGAGGTTATTAGCTTGTCTGGTTTGTCAGGTGATGCTGTGTAATGTGAATCAACCTCGCATTTAAAGGGAAAATTCAGCCAAAAAATGAAATTCTGCCATTATTCAGACACATGCAAGACATACAGTGCTCAGCATATATAGGTACACTCCTCACAAATCTATCTTTTAAATTCATATTTTTAATAGGAATCTATACAATATTATATTTGTGCATATACAATAGATTAGTACTGAAGCCAAATTTGGAGCTCATCTAACAAAATAACTTACGATAATGGCCCAAAACTAATACATCCAAATTTATATGTTATAGAAAAAAAAATAAATACAAACTAAAAAAAAAAAAAAAAAATCAAGAGAAGCAAAAAAAAAAAAAAGGAAGAATTTTGTTGACATTTTGAAGGTTGCAATATTTTGCTTGAATTTAAATGTGTTATCTTTCAATTTCTAAATATGTTTGGAGACTAATTTAAAAAATATATATATATATATCTGTTTAATAAATCTGTTTTGTTTAAATGCACCAAAATACATTGCCTATATTCAGAGAAATGGAAACAAATATTCATTTTCAAAATGAGGTGTACTTCAGAGCACTGTATATGTAACATTCATTATTTTGTGAAACATTTTAGTGTTTTTGTCTCCTGCTCTGCTATTTTTTACCTCAACATTTTTACATATGCAGTGTTTTCTTATGTGTCTTTCAGAAGCACATTTAAAAATACAGGTTATAAAAAGGGCTTTTTGGTTTCACAAAGGACCTTCATTTTCTACAAATTTCCTTAGTGTGAAGAACATTTTCTAAAGAACCATTTTCCCATACAGTAATAGTTTTATACTGGGCTGTATTTACTCACACGTGAGGATAAAATAAACATCTTTAACCATCAGATGGCAGGAGTATATAAATAGCAAGTCTAAGTTAGTTTAGATTTTTTTACTCAGAGCATATAGGGTGGTTTGTCCTACAGGTGGTTTGTCAAGCCCACTCATCTGTGTGGAGCACACTAAATTTCACAAAGAAACATGCAACAACAGCCTAATAAAAAGACAAATGTTCATTTACTGTATAATTTATTCAATGATTCCAAAATTCATGATAAAATCTAATAATGAAATCACCAATAATTGTGAATCAAATCGTAAGTTGAATAAATCATTAGATTCCTAAGCAGCACAGAATGCCAATTTCAAAACAGAAAGCACCTTTTAAAACATTTAAAACTAAAAGTTGCAGCTCTTACCTAGTTACCTAAATGGGGACTATTTTAGGTGCTGCACAATAATGAGAGTATAGTTCCTATAGCCATATCAACTGAGAAAATGGCAACTTTTTATTTTCTGTCAGTCTTAGAACATGATGTAACAACAGAAGAGTCAAGCTTTAAATCGGAAAATTATCACAACACTTATTTTAATTTTTTGCTATAGATGCTAATGGTCTAATCCGATTCAATGATCTATCTATTATGTTAATGATGTTTAACAGAGCAAGGAAATTTTCACAGTATGTCTGATAATATTTTTTCTTCTAGAGAAAGTCTTATTTGTTTTATTTTGACTAGAAAAAAAGCAGTTTTACATTTTTTATAACCATTTTCAGGTCAAAATTATTAGCCCCTTTAAGCAATTTTTTTTTTTCGATAGTCTACAGAACAAACCATTGTTATATAATAACTTGCCTAATTACCCTAACATGCCCACCTAATTAACCTAGTTAAGCTTTTAAATGTCACTTTAAGCTGCTAGAAGTGCCTTGAAAAAGATCTAGTCAAATATTATTTACTGTCATCATGGCAAAGATTAAATAAATCAGATAAGATACCTTTAAAAAAATGACCCTACTATAAAATCTGATTGATTCGACAAACATCTTAAAACATGAACCCCCCCGACGAACTGATTTATTAAAATCAATATTTCCCATGCTAATCCCATCCTCCCAATGCTAATCTCAGTTACCTCAATGCTAATCTGATCTCCTCAAAGCAACAGAAACTGCTGCTGAATTGGACATCACTGCGAAATCTACAGCCTGAGCAGAACACAGGAACCCCTGAGTTATGATTTTAATAAAGGATCTGCTGTCCTCCAACACCCCCTGCATCACCCAAATGGAGTCATTTGTCTGTTTTTGCTCACATTTGCTTGTCTTTTAGAGAAAATCCAAAGCCGCAGGTATTTCCACACAGTTATCTTTACCGGATAAATCAGACTCCGGTAGGCCACCATATCCTAATGCCGTCAATAACTCAAGAAAAGTCAAAACTCTACAGGTTCAACACTCTTCGATCTGCAGAAATCAATACAGGATATGAATGCACTTCATTATATTATTTGTTCTTCAGAGAATACTTCTGATGTGGAGCCCAAATCGATGCGTCTGCTTAGAAACAATGCAGCGTTTTGTGTTTACATTGAGACGTTCGAAGAGCCTGATTCTCCCATTCAGTTCCACCACAAGACTTGCTGATTGCAATAGTTGGAAACGCAGCGTTTTCTTTTAGTTTCACCCAGAATCTGATCGGTTCTCCATTGACCCAAACCTGACCTGATTTTGAAGAACAAAACTATCCAGGCCAGCTTGTGCCTGTTTTATCATATTTAAAAAGGATTTAGATATGGTTTGGATGCTTTGATAATAGAAAGAAATAATAGTAAAATGAATTAAATCCTATTTATTGTTTATTGTATATGTGTTATTGAGCATTTGTTTTACTATTTAACATATATAAAATAAAGTAAAAAAATTAATTACAGTTCAAATGAATAAAAAACAACATATAAACTGCTTTAAAAAGCTAAATAAACTGGAAAAAATATCTTAACTACTTCTTTAAGGTAGACAGCTCATGAAGTGAAAATAAAACGAAATAAAATAAAATTCTTGTTTTCTTATAAGCAAAAGCACTAGCTAAATATGTAAATACAAAGGAATAAAGAACAATAAAATAAGATATTCTTATTGTTTTACTATGGTGTATGCTACACACATTGGGAACAGATTTAACATTACCAACTGCAAATATTTATAAACTTGAGTAGATAAAAAAAAAAGCATAAAAAATGTTTAATACCTAAACAATTTCCCTTATGGAGGACACTAATAAACAAATAAATGACTAAATAAATATGAATCAAACTGATTTAAAAGTGAAACAAACTGGTAAAAAAAATAAAATGAATATTTTAACATTTCTCTATTGCAGGAACAAATAAAATAAAATAAAATAAAATAAAATAAAATAAAATAAAATAAAATAAAATAAAATAAAATAAAATAAAATAAAATAAAATAAAATAAAATAAAATAAAATAAAATAAAATAAAATAAAATAAAATATTTTAACATTTCTCTATTGCTGGAACAAATAAAATAAAATAAAATAAAATAAAATAAAATAAAATAAAATAAAATAAAATAAAATAAAATAAAATAAAATAAAATAAAATAAAATAAAATAAAATAAAATAAAATAAAATAAAATAAAATAAAATAAAATAAATAAAATAAAGTATTTTAACATTTCTCTATTGCTGGAACAAATAAAATAAAATAAAATAAAATAAAATAAAATAAAATAAAATAAAATAAAATAAAATAAAATAAAATAAAATAAAATAAAATAAAATAAAATAAAATAAAATAAAATAAAATAAAACAAAAACCTTATAATAACTATGGTCTTTTCTGTTCACATTTTGAAAAGACTATTATGCAAATTTGAATTACACACACCGCATTTCCCCCATTTTTAAACTTAAAACAGATAAATTCATAAATACATTATAAATTAATTAAAACAACATAAACTGCTTAAAAACTATTTAGTTTAAATAAAATATTATTTTATAATTTATATTTATAATTTAAAACATAATTTAAAATAAAATTAAATTAAATAAAATAAGATTATAAATTAAATTAAATTAAATAAATCCTAGTTAGTAAATATGGTGTAAAAATAGCAAAACACATATGGTGTAAAATAGTTATTTCATATGTTTTTCTCCTCACATTGTGAAAAGTCTATTAAACAAATTTAGCACCACAGCCATTTATGAACTAGAACAGATAGAAATAAAATAAAATAAAATAAAATAAAATAAAATAAAATAAAAATAAAATAAAATAAAATAAAATAAAATAAAATAAAATAAAATAAAATAAAATAAAATAAATACATTTTAAATGAATCAAAATAACATATAAACTGCATAAAAATTAAATAAACTATTTAGCTTAAATAAAAGATTATTTTAGAATTTAAATTTATAATACAATTTAAAATATTTGTTTATCATAAAATAAAATAAAAATAACTATAATGTAAAAATAGCAACATTTCTGCTTAGAAATACAAATAATAATAATAATAATAATAATAATAATAATAATAATAATAATAATAATAATAATAATAATAATAATAATAAAACAAAATTACTCTTCACATATAGTAAGACACTTCAGAATCACAGCTTAGCCTTCCATCTTTATTCAGGAACTGCTCACTGACCCAAACCTGACCCGAATTCCCGGAAAGAAACCACCCAGACCTACACTTTCTCCTTGTTATAAAGGATCGGGATATAGTTTTGATGCTTTGATGTGTCTGAAAGGACATGTGTGTGTGTGTGTTCTCTGCAAACTCATCATCCTCATCCTAATCCTCCACTAAACCCAAAATATTAACACGAAAACACAATTTCTTTCATCACTCCCAGGGACGGCTTTAAAGCGAGAGAAAAGCATCACAAATAGTGATTATATTGTGTAAAATGAAATACAAATTAGGGCTTTTTAGAGCAGGCGGATGTGTAATTGAAAGCATTATGATTCTATCAAGAGCCCGAGTTATTCAGTAATTAAATTTCCGTATTAACTCAAAGGACAAATGTCTGAATGCAAAAAAAAAAAAGAAGCCTCTTCGGATCCCAAGTGTTCAGGTAGACATTACCGAAACATTAAACCAACCTTTAAAAGTAGTGGATGCATTTATTCAAAGACTAAGATTGGATTTGCATACAGATTCTGTATTTGATTACTCCCCAGAGCCGTGATGTGGAGTGTTTAGAAACACTTTTCAATCCGCAGTCTAAATATTACGCTTAACCGTACTGTATCTCATTTAGGGCAAAGTTTTCTAATTAAAACTTTCTGTACAGCTGAGAGACGTACGCAGGGGCTGACAATAGCAATTAAAAGGAAGTGCGTTTCGATGCACAAACACAATGCGCACCGTGACAAATCGTGTCATAAACTTTGGAGTTGGAGTTGCATGGATTATTAATAATGGTGACGTCACACAATAAGTGAGCTATTCCAGGTTGGGATGATGAGTTTGAGCAGCGCTGGGGTTTTAATGAGCTGTTAAGGATTTTATATAGTAATAATGTTCATTAATGTGAATGAAAGCCATTATAAAGCCAAGCGGTTATACAACAGCCAGTGGGGAGGGGGGGATGGATATCGCTTTAAAAGTCAAATCAGGCATGGAAAATTCATCTTCAATGCTTTAGAAAAAAAACTAAATAAAAAATAATCATACAAATTTATCATGGCACACCGCAGCTATTTATCGATTGTAGTTAATAAAATATTTATTTATTTTATTATTTAATCACACATTAAAAACATTGTTAAAAAAATACAGTGGAAAACTGCAATAAAAAGTCAGATATGCAAATTTTTTAATTGTATTTTCATGCAAAGATGCCTATATACACTGTATATACACATGTGAATTTATGTGCATAATATTTATATATTTGAATTTCAGCAGATGTAAAATCCCTATTTAATGCTTAACAAATTGAAGGTACTAAAAGCCAGTTTATTCATTCATTCATTTACTTTTCGGCTTAGTCCCTTTATTAATCTGGGGTCGCCACAGCGGAATGAACCGACAATTTATCCAGCATATGTTTTACGCAGCGGATGCCCTTCCAGCTGCAACCCATCTCTGGGAAACATCCATACACACTCATTCACACTCATACACTACGGACAATTTAGCTTACCAATTCACCTGTACCGCATGTCTTTGGACTGTGGGTAAACCCCCGCGAACGCAGGGAGAACATACAAACTCCACACAGAAACGCCAACTGACCCAGCCGAGGCTCGAACCAGCGACCTTCTTGCTGCGTCGCCGGTAAAAGCCAGTTTATTTAATGCTCAAAGAATTTATATATATTTATATATATATATATATATATATATATATATATATATATATATATATATATATATATATATATATATATATATATATATATATATATATATATACACACACACATGTATATACACACACACACACAGACAACTATACATCACTTTAATTATTTAATCACACATAGTAAACATTGAAGATACTAAAAGCCATTTTATATACAGTGCATCTGGAAAGTATTGATAGCGCTTCACTTTTTCAATGTTACAGCCTTATTCTAAAATGGATTAAATTCATTTATTTCCCCAAAATTCTACACACAATACCCCATAATGACAATGTGAAAAAAAGAGTTTCTGAAAAAAAATATTTTTTCACATTGTCATTATGGGGTATTGTGTGTAGAATTTTGAAGAAATAAATGAATTGAATGTTTAGGAACATGTGTATATATTTTTTTCATTTTTGGCTTAGTCCCTTTAATAATCAGGGTTTAAAAAAAAAAATAAAAAATATATATATATATATATATATATATTTATATATATATATATATATATATATATATATATATATATATATATATATATATATATATATATATATATATATATATATATATATATATATATATATATATATATTTTTTTTTTTTTTTTTATAAAATAAAAAAAGGTTTGACCAAACCTAACAAACTGTTCTGAAACGAAAGGCCCATTTTTGTCTTAAACAGATAAAGTGATAATAGCTAATATATAATGATCTGATATTTTGGTGATATTTGTGGTGCTATCGCAGAGAGGCTATAAGTCACTTTCCAAAACCTTTTTATTCAATGTTTTACGCTAGTCGAATGATATTCCCATTCCCACTCGGACTGCAGATTCACTGCTATCCTTCTTCCTTTTTCAGAGACCACCTAAACGCCGGTGAATAAAACCAAAACCACCTCTAGAAGCACTATCTCTCTCTCTTTCCCTCTCTAAATAAAAAACCCTACTCTAGCAGTAAATTCTTTGAGCACAAACAATTCACTTTGTATAAGTAGCACTTTTTGTATGTATTGTCTCTTCTTGTTGAATTGCTGAATGCCTCCTCGATTCATTCATTCATTCACTCATTTTCTTTTCAGCTTAGTCCCTTTATTAATCAGGGGTCGCCACAGTGGAATGAACTGCCAACTTATCTAACATATGTTTTACGCAGCGAATGCCCTTCCCGCTGCAACCAATAACTGGGAAACACCTAAACACTCTCATTCACACACATACACTTCAGACAATTTAGCATATTCAATTCACCTGTACTGCATGTTTTTGGACTTGTGGGGGACACTGGAGCACCCGGAGGAAACCCACGCGAACACGGGGAGAACATGCAAACTCCACACAGAAATGCCAACTGACCCAGCCGAGGCTCGAACCGGCGATCTTCTTGCTGTGAGGTGACAGTGCTAGCCACTGCGTCACCACTATACTGTATGTAGAGGTAAATATGATATTGCATGTTTTTGGATGGAAACATCTTACCTGTAACACTGTGGCTCCTGCATGGAGGAACTGTAATCCAGACTCTGCAGAGTCGATGCCCCCGGTGGCCAATATGGGAAAATTCGGCATAGCTTTTGCTATGGCGGAAACTGCTCGCAATGCGATTGGCCGGATGGCATTTCCTGCAGAGATACAAATAAAATAAACCATTTCAATTTATCAACCACTGAAATAATTTTGCTTTTAGTCAATGGACTAGCTACATATGTAAATACAAAGGATTAAAGAACACTAAAAATAAAATACTCTATTAAAATTATTATTTTACTGTGTATACTGCACACATTGTGAAAAGGCTAATATGCTAACATATTTAGCATTACTAACTGCAAATATTTATAAACTTGAGCAGATGAAAATGTATTAAAAATATAATACCTAAACTATTTTTGCTTTTGAGGACACCAATAAACAAATAAATGACTAAATAAATATAAATCAAACTGATTTAAAAGTAAAATAAACTGGTAAAATTTTTATAAATGTAATAAATTTAATTAAACTAAATAAAAAATAAATAAAATTACAAATAAATTAAATACAATTCATAAAATCAAGTTAAATAAAACATTTCTCTATTGCAGGAACAAATAAAATGAAATAAAAATATTTAAATTAATAATAAAATAAATTTCAATAAAAAATTGTATTAATAATAAAATTTTATAAAATTAAATGAATAAAATAAAATAAAACAAAATTAAATAAAATTTATATTTTAACATTTCTCTATTGCAGGAACATAAAATAAAATAAAATAAAATAAAATAAAATAAAATAAAATAAAATAAAATAAAATAAAATAAAATAAATAAATAAAGAATGGACTGGATAGTGAAAGCAAAGATAATGTATTATTATCTATTTTTTTAATTTTACTACATATTTACTTTATACATATATATAAAAAATAAAGAATATATATATATATATATATATATATATATATATATATATATATATATATAAAGAACATGAAATAATGGAAAGGCCTCAGATGGAAGGCCGACATCAGACATAAATTATGTTGGTTAAACGGCGTCTCACCCTCTAAAATTTCAGCCGGATCTTCTCTAGGGAGCGCTGCGCCTCCTTACATTACAGACTTTATTTATTTACCTGAGCCACAACGTCTTGAATAAAATTAAAACCTCTGATCTGATCCCGCTGACAGACGGGGCCGTTTATCACATTAGATTTAACTTCATTTCACAGGCAGCCTTTTTTTCCCCTCATTGATCAGTGGGACACATTGTCTCTCCTCATTTGGCGCTGGTGTCACTAAAGACAAAGAGCACAGGCCTTCGTTTCTTGCACACGCTAAATGACCCTTATTAATGACACACAGCTCCGAACACACATGAAAACTTAATGCCGGGCTTTATAATGTCTGTTTCTTGTAAAATAGTAGCTAATATATTCAAAGCATAGGATGCACATTTATCATATATATATATAACATATAATATTGGATATTTTGCATGTTAATATGGTTGACTTTATGGTTTCCACAAAAAATAATAATAATAATAATAACAAAAAAAATTCTATAGATGACTGGCAATGACAGTAATCTTATGGGGAGATTTTCTAAAGCCTTTATGCAAAAAGTCATGTTAGCCACAGCCATATCCCACTGCAGACCAAAACCAGTTACTCACTGAAGCTAAGCAGGGCTGAGCCTGGTCAATACCTAGATGGGAGACCACATGGGAAAACTAGGTTGTGGTTGGAAGTGGTGTTAGTGAGGCCAGCAAGGGGCATTCAACCTGTGGTCTGTGTGAGTCCTAATGCCCCAGTATAGTGAACGGGACACTATACTGTCAGTGAGCACCGTCTTTTGTATAAGACGTTAAACTGAGGTCATTAAATGGTCAATAAGAGGTCATTCCCAATTATCCACATCCACCTAATTGGTTCTATCACTATCTCTCCACTCTCCACAATACATTAAATTACAAAAAATAAATAATAAATAAAGCCAAGTAATCGCATATGTAGCTTTTTTAGCCTTTTGATGGTAATATTTTATTATTATTATTTTGTTTAGCAATATTTAAATTTGAAGGAACACTCCACTTATTTAGTTTTTTATTTTTTGAAAATATGCTAATTTTACAAATCTCATTGAAAGTTAAACTGTTGAGTCTTACTGTTTATTAATCAGTTCAGCTAATTTTCAGGTCTTATCACTTTTAGCTTAGCTTAGCATAGATCATTGAATCAGTTTAGACCATTAGCATCTCACACAAAATTGACCAGAGTTTGGATAATTTTCCAATTGAAAGCTTGTCTTTTCTGCAGTTACATCATGTACTAAGACCAACAGAAAGTGAGAAGCTAGCTCTCTGCAACTCTCACATGGTTGCCCACTGAAGCCAAGCAGGGCTGCCCCCTGTCAGTAGTGTATGGGAGACCACATGGGAAAGATAGGTTGCTGCCGGAAGTGGTGTTAGTGAGACCAGGTGGGGGCACTCAATCTGCGGTCTGTGTGGGTCCTAACGCCCCAGTATATTGATGGGGACTCTATACTGCTCAGTGAGTGGCGTTAAACAGAGGTCCTGAAAATCCCAGGATGTCCTTCGAAAAAGAGTAAGGGTTTATCCCTGGCATCCTGGCCAAATTTGCCCACTGGCCTCTGTCCATCATGGCCTCCTAACCATCCCCATACCATAAGTGGCTTCATCACCCTGTCTCCTCTCTATTAATCTGCTGGTGTGACGTGTGAGGTCTGGCGCAATATGGCTGCCATCACGTCATCCAGGTGGATGTTGCACATTGGGGGTGGATTAGGAGATTCCCCCCAAAAAAATTTGTAAAGCTCTTTGAGTGTCCAGAAAAGCACTATATAAATCTAAGGTATTAACATTATTTATTATTAGAATAAATAAATAAATAAATATTTTAGCCATGGTGCGGCAGCAAATTTCCTTGATTATTACGCAACAATGATGGTATAGTTCCTAGCCATATCGGCTTAGAAAATAGCAACTTTTCATTTCCGTCTGTTTTAAATAGGAAAATTATTAAAACTCTTATAATAATCAAGACTCAAACATTTTTCAGGTTTAAAAGTACACAAGGGTAAACAAGTAAACATTGAATTAACTTTTATTTTTGGGTGAACTATGCCTTTAAAAACTGTTCATAAGTAGTTAGTTGAGTTTATTAAGCTAAAGTTATGGTAAATGATTTGTTATAAGCTAGAATTTAATAAAGTGTGACCCAAACTTCCTTTAAGATAAATTTACACATATCCACACAGCTAGACTACCTTCTGCTTCACCATTCCATGCACAACTCAATGAAAAAAACATCTGAAAAGCCCTGTAATATACTGACACGCATTGCCGTCTACTTAGTCAGCGGACACTTAGCAGGTCTGCCAGCTGACACTCAAATCTAATCCAGGGGATTTAAATGGGAGGAGGAACCATATTCAGTGGCCATGCAAGAATTGCCTCTCAGAGGAGATACTGACACCTCTAATTGCATTAGAAATGGATGAGCTGCTCTCAACAACTGCAGCCTCTCCACAGGTAGAACTCTGTCACCCCAAAGCTGTTTACAAACATATCCACACATGGAAAAATCATTTGCTTTTATGAGATTCCAATGGGGCAAAGAATGACAAAGAAGACATAGCAGGGCTCCAGAATGTGACTAATTGTAATATGTGAGACATGGATAAAACTGCTTTTAACTTGAATGGCATCTTTTTACAATGTATTTTCATACAAAGATGCAAATGCAATGGTCAAACACATGTTTTCATTAAAGGTGCTGACAATTTCTTTGTTTTTACGTACCATTTAATATTAATTATCACATCACTATAAACAGTGTACTACTGATACATATTGGCTAAGAAATATCTTTTTTATGTGCCAGCCTAGGCTACACACATTGTGTGTATATATATGCCTCAGTCTACACACACACACACACACACAAACACACACACACACACACGCACACACACGCACACACACACACACACACACACACACACACACACACATACACAAAAAATGAAAATTACATTGATCTGGGTATGCTTTATTTGTACGTTTCCAACCCAGGCTCATTCTGAAAACGTACCCCTATAAACATTTCTGGAGAGCACAAAATACATCCCAGGATATACGTTTTTTTTTTTTGCTGTTTCCCACCAAAGGCCATTGTGTACACTTTTTGAGATCTCAAATTCTCTCGAGTGCCATTAACACCTGCTCTTCTTGCGTAAATCCACCAGAGGTTGCTGTCGACTGACTGACTGAATGAATGACTGACTGACTGACTGACCCACCCTCCTCCTTGCCTAAACCCAACCGACAATTTTAAAAAGCAATCCAGAAAAACGAAAAACCCTTACCTGATTTCTAGCATGTTTTCAGATTTTACCACATTCTCACCCTGTTATTAACTTGTTTATTTCATTTTTTGAGGAAAGCAGTCCATACGCAGGTAAGTGGTCAGCTGATGAGCGCAAAAAGGAACATGTCATACCACCCTGTAGCATTTGTTGAAATGCAGCCATACATACTTCTGGCTACGTAATTTGTGATACTTTTTCAGAATGAGCCTATGTTGTACGTTTCAAAATCCACTAGAAGGCAATGTCTATATTTTGTAAATCTGAAATATGTCACCTAGGGTATGTTTTGTTGTACATGTCATCACCTTCTTACATGTCTACAAAATGTCATACAAATCACCAAGTGAACCACTGATCTAAACCCTTGCCTAAATCCAATCAATATTTTTTCAAAATCTAACATAAGAGAAAAGTGCACTGCAACCACCTAGCTTTACCTTAATTTTACATTGCTTCAGTATTTTTTGCAGAACCATTCTTCACCAGACTCAAACTCGATCACTCTGCATCATTAGTACAACACTGTTCAAAGTGAACTACCAAGCAAACTGACAATGCTTGGAAAGTTGCAAATACACAAACGTTTTCGATTAAAAAACATAAACCCCAAGCATTCATTTAAACTACAAACTGATTCTAAACAGGCCAACAAGTGACTATTAACTTTTAACTATTAACTTGAACTATTATTCCTTTTAACTGTTTATTAAACTTGTATTCCTTTAAATATTAACTTTTTAAACTATTTAACTATTAGTCCATTTCATTTTACAAATGTCGCAATAAAACATCTACAAACTTGCGAAACTGATCTGAGATCCAAGATAAAACTATGAAACCTGTTCAGAGACTCGCCACTAGGGGGTGATCTGAATGAAGCCATGTGATTAATGTGTATTTTATGGTATTAAAGAGGTTCAGTGGAGAAACTTTACATTTTCAAAACATTTCGAAACAGTAATGACGCAACAAATCCTCGTTTACTGAAATCATGTGACCTTGCCAATTTGACACGAGATCCGAAACCACATTTTAGAAACTAAAGATTTATAAACGCTTCGAAGCAGTGTTTCGAAAGGAGCCATCACTACACTGTAAATAAACTTGCTGGCTTAAATTTTTTAGCTGAATCAAATGAACTTTTCTAGTCATCCCAACTTCCATCAATCAAACTGATTAAATATTAAGTTAAACTTTGTATAACTTAAATTTTGTTTTAAACTTGATTAACCTAAATAAAAAATTAGTTAAAGTAACAAAAATATTTTTGTCTTGAGTTTTTGTTACATTACATTTTTACAGTGTAGTGGGAACAGCGTTACATTTGAACTGTGAAACAACAGGCCACAATAGCCAAATTTCCATACCAAAGTGAAAGGAATCTTTTCATAGTTCATAAAAAATAAAAAAACCCAAAAACAAATGTGAAATAGGTGCGTTTCTATCAATTTGTTAGAGCAGCTGAATGTAGTATTGGTAACCTAGCAACCAACGGAAGCAAGCTTAATGGAGACAGCCAAACATTATCTGCTTGTTAAGTTGTGATGTATCGGTGACATGGAATACTGTTTCCAGGTCCAAGCCAAAGTGAATTTTATATAAAGTCATAGTTTACACTTCACTTCAATTTAGAAAAAATGCATCACTTTCTAATATATATATATATATATATATATATATATATATATATATATATATATATATATATATATATATATATATATATATATATATATATATATATATTGCGATCGTGATTTTCTAAAGTATTACAGCGCTTTGTAAACGTATATTATTACCATTTAATGAGTCTCTCTCTAATAACGCTTGTCACACTTAACAAGCGGATAGAATGCACAAGACATGTCACTTGTATAGTTCTGAATGGGGAAAAGTGTTATGGCCAATATGGCGAATGAAACCCTACCTACTGGTACAGGAGCCAATCATTGATCGCTATAAACTGAAAATTCTCTGGGGGAGAAGCTCAGACCAGGTGTGTACCTTTACGACACTTTATGTGGTCAACAAATGCACTGGAATCTCAGCAAATACTTGCTTCACAGACATAAGAAAATATCCACATAAAGCTTGAAATCTGTACTTTTAAATCAATTGACTACACTTGAAAACAAACATTTTCTGGTTTTGTAATCGTATGAAACGAACGTGAGGTAAAGTCCTTTCTGTCAAACGCACATCACATCTCATGACAAGAGCAGCTACTCAAAAGGCCACAAACTTTTAAACAAAGAGTCGCTGTCATTTCTAGAGGAGATTCGCCATCAAGACCAAGTTGTGAATTACTAGCACGATCTGACGATCCCTATCCAGAGGATGATCCAGAGGTGTAGAACGGCCATAATTGAGGTTGGTGTCGTGATCTCGTTCCTTTCGAGTGTGCATGCACATTGGCTTGGGTAACCTGAAAATATGGCGATTTTGTTTGATTCGGACGTTTAGAAACTTCTGAGACAGTTGTTGTTTAATTTTATTGGTGATTCCAAATATGTAATGTAATCGTAAGCTTGGCAAACAGTTTTGAAGAGTTTGATATTTCCCCATTCAGATAGAATGCACCGAGCATACTGCCCGAGAGACGTATCAAAGATGGCCGCTGAGTGAAATGACTTGCCGCAAAGGGACTTTGAGACATCTGATTAGTCACATGGTTGTAATGTTTGAAATATCAGAGTTTATTCAGAAAATGCATTTCCATCTTCCATTATTAAAAGAGTTTTATTTAAAATTTGGCAATTTCGTCACTCGATTCTCATGCGATACTTTAAAATGCACATTAACACAGAGCTGCTGTTTGGGTATGATGAAAACCTGTGCTTTAATGGTTAGTCTTGCAAAAACCGTGGTCGGGTCACTAGAGTCTGTGTTAGCGAAAAAAGCTTCTCATCTTTGGTCAGACTGAGACGCCTGCTAAAATGCTGCCCCTCACATATTTTACTCCGTTGAATAATTCTGAGCACATACGGATGTACAGAGGAGTCAAGGAGGCCTCCAATGCCTAGAATTTGGAATAATCAAACACAAAGAAGAAAGGAAATCATCAAAAAAAAAAATAAAAAATCATCACGTACATGGTGAGGCAATTAGGGAAATACACACAGACCTGACCTATGGTATGATAATGAACATCCTGTCTAACTCCCTCAAGTGCACCCACACACACAAATACACACAGAGAATGCTGGGAATGGTAATTGAACCTGAGGATATATACAAGAGCAGTTCATTTGTATCAGAAGAACGTAAGTTATTGACACAGAAGGGCTAAAGAAGGTTTCAACAAAATCTGCATTTGGTGCAAGAAACTGCAACGTGGAATCAGATGTGAGAGGAATTAGAAGTCGTGGAGAAAATGGAGATGAAAAGCAGGAGCTTGAGGGCAAAGTGAAGACGTCAAACACACACACACACACACTCGCACGCACGCACGCACACACACACACACACACACGCACGCACGCACACACACACATGCACACATGCACACACACGCACACACACGCACACACGCACACACACCCATCATTAGCATACCGTGTTAATGACTGATGGCTAATGCTCGCACAGAACACCAGCGAGAACAGCACAGCTCCACTGGGTTTGCCGTAAATATTCTCATTCCATGTCTATTTATTTAATTTTCGATAATTAATTGAAAACGCCAAGGCTAGTGATGCTTCGCTATTAGTATCAGTCATACTTTGAGTTGGGGATTTGAAGTTTTAAGTATTAAACTTTAAGTAATAAACTAGCACCATTTCAGCTAACTTTAAAATAAGGTACTTTTAGTGATATGAACAATAAACCACACAGATTACAGAGGCAAACCTATATCAAAACGCTAAAAAATCAAACAAAACAAACAAAATATATGAAGTTCAAGCTAATAAAGTCTTTAAAATGCAAACAGATGTTTTGTTTTAGAGCCACATTCTGTAAAGGCTTTGTCCTCTTCTGGAAAAAGGCAGGGGTCTGCAGCTAATTTGCATATAAAGACACGCACACAAAGGGCTCTATTTCAATGATCTAGGTGCAAAGTTTAAAGTGCATGGTGCAAAAGCATTAAGGGCGTGTCCGAATCCACTTTTGCTATTTTAAGGATGTAAAAATAGGGTCTGCCACAACGCATGGTCTAACAGGGTTGTGCTTATTCCCTAATGGAATATGGGTGTGTTTTGAGCATAACATGCATTAAACCAATCAGAGTTTCATCTCACATTACCTTTAGGAGTCAGTTCTGTCGCACCATAGCTCATTTGTTATTTACATAGCGGACTTTGTATATGGAAAAACTAAACTCTTCACTAGCAAGAACAAACCATCTGCAGTGCGAGTATAAAGAACGAGCCTTCTCCATTCGGCCTCTTTACTTTCTCTTTACTTTACTTTTACTCTTTAATTTACTACTTTACTTTCAGGGATAAGAAAACAGTGTTGTACGCACTCAACTAAAGACATCCATCAGCCTACATATTTAGTTTGTTAAGCTCAAAAATTTGTTTCAAAAGTATTTCTAAATTGAGTTCTGATTTCCAGTAAATGAATAAATGAACAATAATAATGAAGTGTGGCCAAACAACTGAGTTATATCCAAACACACGTCCTGTTCTTATGCCCCATATTGTAATGCATACGTCTCCAAAACCTGACAGGCGGACAAAACTAAACAAGTTTTTATTAAAACAAATATAAATATGCATCTAAAAAAATAATACTGTAATAATAAAATTCCACAAATGCAAATTGTCATAAATAAACTAAAAAGAATCCCCCATGGCATTGAGGTAGTGGTTTTTATGTGGAAAATAATAATTTCGTAACATTTTAATTCTTTAATTTTTTCATATGTAAAGATATTTGTGCATCGCTTTACATCCTGTGTGTATTAAACAATGTGTAAGCGTTCAGGACCAGCATAGATGCATAACTAAAATTTTCTGCGCTGGACTTTAGGCTTTAGTCAATAGTGAGGTTTATTTCAGTTCCTCAAAAAAGCAATGCACCAACAATGCGCCTTAACACACCTCCTTTTTAGATCACACAGCACACCCATGAGTTCACAAAGTAACAAAAATGGATTTGCTAATTAAACAATGTGGTGCAAAACATGAAAATTAGGGTTGGGCTGGTCTGAAAATAGCAACAAATCACACCAAACATGTCTTGTGCTTTATTGCGCCCTGGTGTATGACAGGGTTCAAAGTGTTTTTGCTTCGACCCAAATAGATTTAAAAGCAAAGCATATCATAAAACAATTTAGTGTTATGAGTTTAAACAAACAAACAAACAAACAAACAAACAAACAAACAAACAAACAAAAAACAACAGCAACAAAGACTTAAATGACAGAACATCTTGTAAAAAGGGAATAATAAGCCACAATTAAATATGCAATCACATAATTTCTTACAATAAAATTTATTCTCTGAACAAAATTTGAAGAAAAAAAAGTAAATAAATAAGTAAACAAATCTCTCCGAGTTTAAAAATACTGAACAGAACAGAACAGTATAGTAAGTGCATAGCAAAACCCTGACAACCAGACAAAACACATTTCAACTACCATGGTGGATTTTGCTCAAACAGCAAATACTTTTTCTTGATAAAATGTGCAAACATAGCTCACAATTTTACTTTGCTTCTACGTAATTTTACTCGATCATCCTGACAGATCCATCCACTACCTTTCCTGACAGTCACATTAGTATAATAAGCAATTTCCATGAATACCTGACTTCTTGTTACAATAACAGCATCAGGAGATGGTGAATATGTGTCCCCGATTATATGTGATGTAATAAAAGACTTAAGATATGTCTGACATTTGGGGAAATGTCATCAGTTCACCTTTTCTCTTTGATGAAACGATGGCATTACATTTACACAATTATCCGATTAAACAAAATCACGTGGCAGAATTTGCTGGAAAAGCCACAAAATCCTTTAAAAAAGGGGACAAACTGCAAAGCAATCGCACAAGTTCATAACCCAGGTCAAGATGTCACTGAGTTTATTTAAGTCACAATAATGCAGAATTAACCCAAACAAGGAAGGAACTATATACCTAATATGATAGTTCACCAAAAATATATTTATTATATATTAAAGTATTATAAATTTAGATATGAAATTGAGATTCTTGGTGATTTATAAACGCAAGAAAACATATAGAGACCAGTGATGAGGCCCGAAATATTAAAGTGAGTAGACCTTGGTGAAATCGGGTGGACCTCAGTGCCTACTCTTAAAATAAGTATATAAAAATGTATAACAGTTTCTTATATTTACCGTCTATATTTTGACATTACAGTAATTGATTTAACAAGGTGTGAGCTGACAATTTTGAGTGCCCAACACTCATTTTGCGAAAAAATAAATAAGTAAATTAGTAAGTAAATAAATAAATAAATAAATTTCACAGTCCTAAATACTTCACTTTGTCACAAGGCTTGTAGAAAGCAGAACTTACAATTGTGATCCACACAAAGAGGCTACATTTATTTGATAGCTTGGAAGTCTTTTATTGAAATTAGATTGTATAATTTTGAAACATGAGTTTAAAACATATTGGTTTGACTTTGTGAGATTATTCTACATGAAACCTGCAGAAAACAGCTGACAAGCTGAATAAAAAAAATTATTTCATTCTCTGCCATAGTGATGCGCAGATGGCGGTTATATCCGCGGGCGCTGTGGATAATCCGCGGGTCAGGCGGGTCGGGTAATAAAAAATACATTATGATTAATTGCGGGTCAGTTGCGGGTGGATGTAGCGGGACATGGCAGTGGACCAGCGACAAAAGCAGAGAGTGGGCTTTGCATAATGGGAAGATGAGACGCCCAAAATAATGGATGAAGAGTAGCCTACTGTTCAAAATTTTCAGTTAGAGGAGTCATCAGAAGAAAATCTGCTATCGTTCTGGGAGAAACAAGATTGCATATTTCCACAACTGCAGTGCCTTGCGAGGAGAATCTTGTTCATGACTATAACAAGCGGTGAAAGCGAATGCTCATTCAGTGCAGCTGGCTGCATTTTTGAGGCGAGGCGGAATCGCCCGAATCCAGGCACAATAGATGCTATTCTGTTTTTACACAGTGCGAAGAAAAAAGCCAAGTAAACATTACAGCTGCCGTTTAGGCTGAAGTGGCACCCTTTTTGTTATCTTGTTCCTGGATCTGTAAAAGCCAAAATGTCTTGTTTTTACTTTCTGTATCTATTTGAAAATGAAGAAAATGTTGTCTAAAGACAAACTTTTGTTTTTATAAATAAATGTTAATTTAAAAACGTTTCAGATTAACGTATTATTTTACTATCAGAGATGCGCAGATTAAAGCTCACTGAATCTGCTGTTAATATCCACACAGAGCCGGCGCGTCCATAGAGGCGACCCAGGCGGCCGCCTAGGGTGGCAGAATAGAGAGGGCGGCGTCCACGACCATCCCCCCACCGCCCCGGTCCTCACTGCCGTACGCGCTATCCCACCGGCCCCATCTCTCGTTTTTGCTTTCGGTATGAGGGCGGCATGATCATCTTTTGCTTAGAGCTGCAACTCAGTTTGCTCCGGCCCTGATGGTGACCTATCATGCCTAAAACAAAGAATTTGAATTATTAAAGTGACAATCGGGTGCGGGTCGGGTGCGAATACATATATCAGATAAAACTAAATGTGCGGGCGGGTGGTGGATGGATGATTAGTATGAAGCCGCAGATTCTGGTGTCATTTTAGCTGTTCCGCGCATCTCTACTCTGCCAGTAGGTGGCGTTTATTTTTCAGTAATAATTTCATCATGACCAGTAAACTGGAATCAACTCACAAATATTGACTGTTTATATAGTTTAATCTAACAACAACAAATGTCCTGCTATTACTTTCAAACTTTTCGAAACATGTAAAACGATCGGCGAAAAATACAGTGATTAGGTTACAGTGAAAATTGTCCAAATAAGGCTGTTGAAACTGAACATTAAAGGTGCAGTAGGTGATCGTCTTCAGAAACATTTGTTTGTTGTGCTGGTTGAAAGTCTCTTCACATTCCAATTGTAAAGATTAAAGTAAAGGATCTAAATATGTTTTTATATTCTGGATAAGGTATAAAACAAAAAAATTACCATCCAATAAATATTGTCGGAGCGACAAATGACTCAGTTACGACAGGTATCTTAAACTGTCTGTCAACAAATTTAAATTTGAATTTCTGCGCAGCCTCTTTAAGCAAACAGATACATCACTCACACGTACATGTGAAGCACAGATCTACAGCTGACAGAATCAGGCAAACTCTGCATCAACCTGAACTTCTTTCTGAAAGACTAACGTGGCCTGAAAAGAAAGATTGTTTCTAAAAGGGCTTCTACCAAAAATGCTAAATCAAAAAAAATAATCGGAATTACTTTAAATTACGCAGGAGGGACATGACATTATACAGTTCAAAATAACGATTTGAAGGGTGACACCACGGCTGAAGTATTTCTTTTAGACAGGTATGTTTTAAAACAATTTTAGCCATGCAAAGCTTATGTAGATTGTGTTCTTGATTGTGAATGGGATTAAATGCATGGAAGTGTAGTTCAGCCACTGAAAACCTCTGGCAAAAGATTGGCTATTTTCAAGTTCATAGAGTACCTTTCACAGCATCGAATATAGTGTCGGTAAAATAGACCAGAGTATTAGTTTAGTTGTTCAAGTGTAAAAGGAGATGAAAACAAGCGATGTACGAGGATCACCAACCACAACTGAAAATGAAAAGTCACTCGTTGTCTTGGAAACAAACGTTAGTGCAATATTTTGCTTAATAACAAAAAATAAGTAAATGCGTTGATTATTATTCACACATTTGTTCTTTTTTGAACACTGACAGCCTTTGGCACAGTTTTGGGAAATATAATTCCTCCACCCACTGGATTGTCAACAACTACGCTTGATAAAGTGTGTGTCTCCATAGAGTTTTCTAACTAGTGAATAACATAATCTAGTGTTACATCTAATCATTGCACGTTTGCGTGTTCATGACTTAAGGAGGCGTGGCTATGGATGGCAGGGGAGGAATGTAAAGTTTCTAAGTTATTATGCTAATGCTAGCATTCGGGCAGATCACCTACTGCACCTTTAATTACAAAGTTACTTTTGTTAGTCCACAGCATGTATTTTCAGGAGCTATGCTAAGCACCTTGATATCAAAACAACATAAAAAAGGTCAAAATGCAAATTGATATAGTGTCAATTGACTACCTTGATGTCAAAACTACAAGTGACATCAGCGTCAAAAACAATGTCAGTTACATGTCAATTAAATGTCATTTTGACATCGAGGTAGTTTACATGCATTGTAGGGATACAAAATCTAGCGTAAATTTGTAACTGAAGTTTTCAGATGAATAACACTTTTCTTATATTATTATACTTTTTGTGTTGTTATTTTGGTGGTCAAAAGACCATCAATGTGTGGATGTCTAAAAGACGTCAAATCAAATAGCATTTTTGACGTGTTTTTGACATTAAGCTTGAAGTCAATTTGATGTCGTTTTGACATGGCTGGGATGAGCGTTAAATTTGTTTGTTGTAGTCATTGACTAGCATTTTATAAATAACCAAGAACCACAGTTTCACCTAAAAATATTCTTTCATGTTAGATTCACCATGGTCTGATAATAATTAGTAGATAAAACTTTCAATTTTGTGCCAACTGTCCCTTTTACAAAGCATAATATATGGCCTTTTGTATGTGACACTGTGGAAGCTGTTGCTGGTATCACTGCGTACTATCTAGTGGTCAGGGACTGATGCATAATTCAGAGATCTGGTCAGCATCCTGTGCGTCTGTGTTGGGTTAAGGCCAAAGCGTGTGACGATCTCAGCAGAAATGTCTTTTCACAACACCTCTGCTGCCTTTAAAGACACAATTCACAACTGAGGAACCGCAATAATGATTCATGAATGAGGGAAGCAGCACAAAACATGCCACATTCTGTACTCTACAGCTAGAAAATTCAAGCACTTCCAGCTGCTTCTGGTTCAGTGGATATTAGTCATTTTAAGGCTGATTTCAAAGCTTTCTGGTCGGGACATTTTTATTTTTACACAAAAATGGATATAAGTTGACAATGGATTTAAATTGTAAGCAATACGACCGTAAGTTCTCTCACTACACACATTTCTAGAATACTGAGGTCTGATTAATCAATCAAACAGCTTTTACTCACTGATATCAACCATGTAGTGAATAAAAAACAAAACATGACACACACACACACACACACACTTATATATATATATACATATATATATATATATTTTTTTTTTGGGGTTTTTTATATATTTTGTTATTTTTTATATATGATTGTTCTTCCCGATTAAAGTTTTTAGGTCAAATATTAACGCTATCATTGCTGAAAGTATTTATGTCGAAAAATTTTACTTTGGGATTCTTTGATGAAGAGAATGTTTTAGTAACAAAATAAATATTTTAAAAAAAATTTTGATTAACTCATTGTATTGTGGCTGAAAAAAATTATGTAAAAGAAATAAAATAAGAAAAGTAGGCTGAATAAGAACAAAAAATAAGTTTCTGGTTACATTACTTAAAAATGACAGTTACTACTTGTTTAAACGACTTATTTAAAATTAGCTGACACAACCAACCCAGGCTCATCCTGAAAGCGTACCTCTATATACATTTCTGGAGAGCACCTAATACGTCCCAGAAGATACGTTTTTGTTTTCGTGAATCCACCAGAGGCCACTGTGTATGCTTTTGAGATCTCAAATTTCTCTTTCCAAGTGCCATTCGTGCTTGCTCTTCTTGCGTAAACCCACCAAAGGCCGCTGTCGACTAACTGACTGAATCAACAGTGGTTTTAAAAGCAATCCAGAAAAAAAAGCCAAAGTTTTACCATGTTTTTATATTTTACAACATTCTCACCCTTTTATTTACTTGTTTGTTTTATTTTTCGGCTTTTGTTTTTGTCTGCTTTCTGAAACCATTCTTTGCTGGACTCGAACCCCATCATCGCAATCAACTCCACTCTACATCACAAAGCCCCTGGGCAAACTGGTAACAGCAGGAAAGCCGTCCACGTGGTGGTTAAGCGGTCAGCTGGTTAGTGCAAAAAGGAACGGCGTCATACCGCCCCGTTAGCTTTTAAGACGAAATGCAGCCATATGTACTGTACCTCTGGCTACATAATTCATGATCTTCAGAAATGTTTTCAGAATGAGCCTATGTTAGAAACAACTCAATTCTTGAGTTTTTTGGGGACAATTTAATAGTTTTATGTTCAATCAACTTAAATTTGTAAAAACTAAGTTAACTTAATTCTTTCATGTTGTCCCAACACAAATCAATTGTGTGGAACCCAGAATTTTGTACAGCGTTTATATATATATATATATATATATATATATATATATATATATATATATATATATATATATATATATATATATATATATATATATATATATATATATATATACACATCTAATTTCAGTTAACATTTATTTTGAGGGACAAAATGATTTTAGTTTAATGGTTTTAGTTTTGAATCACTTAAAAAATCTTGATTTAACAAAACAATGTTGCACTAAAGTCTCAGTTCCTTAACTGAATGCCTTGTATATGCAGGTTGCTCTGAATTAGAACACAACTGCAGTTATTAAGTTTTATATTAACAACATCATGCTGCAGAAATCTGAGAAGTTACAGTACAAGTTAATGCACAGTTAGCGCACAGTTAGCTCTAATCAAAAGCAGGTATTTGTAATTATAAAAACCAGCCCACAAAGTAGAGTACGGGGGTGGATGATGTGCTGTAATTAATGCTTAAACTACTCATTATTACTTTTAGACGTGCAGAGCCATGTACTGTAACCTGTTTGAAATTTCTCACCTATTTAATACTAATCCAATTATGATGCAAATGAGGAAGCATGCACTGAAATCACTTACACTGTGCCGAAAATACATCACACTCAAAGATGTATTTATAGATCCCTCAGTAAGAAGTTCTACTTAAAAAATGAAGAAGTAAAAAATTGAATAACATAAAGAAAGTTATCGAAAAAAATATTCTTTGCTAAAAAAAACGTTTGTTTATTTCCAACTTTAAATGACTTTTATAACTAACTCAACGTGTGGGTGTGTTCATTTTTAGTATTTCATAAATGATATATTATATAAGAAATAAATATTTTAATTGCATTTAATTTCATTAGTTACAATTAATAAAGAAATAAAAATGCAAATAAATAAAATATTTGATTCAACATCGATGCATTACATTGATCAAAGGTCACAATAAAGACATTTCTAATTAAATAAATAAATAAATAAATAAATAAATAAAAATAAATTTTGTAACAGCATATATATATATATATATATATATATATATATATATATATATATATATATATATATATATATATATATATATATATATATATATATATATATATATATATATATATATATATATAAACATAAAATAAAATAGGCACAATCAATAAGCACAATCACCTCCGGGTTCTCAGGTTTCCCCCACAGTCCAAAGACATGCGCTATAGTTGAAAACTAAATTGTGTAAACTAACATGGGTAAACTAAATTGTCCGTTGTGTATGTGAGTGTGTTGAGAGTGTTGGGTTGTGGCTGGAAGGGCATCCACTGCATAAAACATGTACTGGATAAGTTGGCGGTTCATTCCGCCCCTAATATATAAGGGACTAAGCCTAAAAAAAATGAATAAACAAATGAAAAATTAAATAATTTAAAAAATCTTTTTAAGTGTCTGAATGGTGCTGCACCTCTTTACCTCTCTGAGCTGCACACCTTTTTGATCGCTCAGGTAAGCCAATCAGCTCCTCCTGGGTGTGCTCAAGACCAGTCGAAAGCTTTCGCTGTGGCCGCACCTAAATTCTGGAATGGTCTGCTGTTGTATATTAGGCGAGCCTATTCCATTACTGTTTTTAAATCTCTTTTTAAAACCCACTTGTTCAATTTGGCTTTTAGCACAGTGTGAGATGTTGATATTTTATGTTTATTTTTTGTTTATTTATTTGTTTTTTGAAGTATGTGCTATGCTTTGTTTTACTCTATATTGTTAGCACTTTGGTCAACTGTGTTGTTTTAGAGTGCATTATAAGTAAAATTGAAAATAAAATAAAATAAAAATAATTATTTTAAAGGAATAATTTTGTATGGGTTTCGGTTGTGGTAAAACAGCATCAATTTAATTTAATTTAATTTAATTTAATTTAATTTAATTTAATTTAATTTAATTTAATTTAATTTAATTTAATTTAATTTAATTTTAAATAAAATAAAATAAATAAAATAAAATAAAATAAAATAAAATAATAAAAAAAAATGTAAATTAAAAATTTAATAAAATAAAATTTTAACAAACACAATAATTGCTTTTTGCTTAATGTACATGCTGAATAATGACAATGAGCCCATTTTCCCATATATTTTTTCTCTGATTATTCAGTCTCTTCACCCAGTCAATGAACAGGAGTGTGTTATAGATGCCTCTGGTGGTGTGTGTTCTTATCATTAGCTGTTAGCCTATGGTTATGTTCACAACCCGCTGCCGCTCTCCGCCCAGAAGATTTAAGGGCCTGCCCTTTAGAGAATATTTAACATAAAATTGAAATCTTGACAGCGGTGAGAAATCGAAGGCAAATTTAATTAATCAGACCTACTGTACCGTGATCTGTCCAACACAGCAGTCGCAAATTAAACAACCGAGAGCTCCACGTGTCCTTACTGTACCACCTCCGCTCCAAACAAACTAATGCACTGAAAAAAAATTATTCATTGGATTTACTTATTTTCTTAAGGTAAGTGGTTGCAAACAATTTAAACTGTATGGGCTGAATTTAAACAAAGAAATTAAATGTTGTAATGTTCAACTTAATTTGTTTGTTCTTTGTTCTTAATTTATATACTTCTCAGGAACATTTACTATTAAAAATAACACAAAAAGGAGTTTAATGTAATTTTCCATCATAGTTCTGACATGAGATTTGACACTTCAGTTTCCAAATATGTCCTCTTTGTAAGTTTGTAAAAAAATACATATGCATTGTGTAAATGTAAATATAAAACAAATGTATACACTAACCGGTTACTTTAGTAGGTACACCTGTCCAACTGCTCCTAAATGCAAATTTATAATCAGCCAATCACATGGCAGCAACTCAATGCATTTAGGCATGTAGAAATGGTCAAGACGATCTTCTGCAGTTCAAACAGAGCACCAGAATGGGGAAGAAAGGTGGTTTAAGTGATTTTAATGATCTTTTTATGGCTACTTCCAGCAGAATATTGCACCTTGTCATAAAACGCAAATCATCTCAGACTGGTTTCTTGAACATGACAATGAGTTCACTGTACTCAAATGGCTTCCACAGTCATCAGAGCTCAATCCAATAGAGCACCTTTGGGATGTGGTGGAACGGGAGATTTGCATAATGTATGTGCAGCCGACAAATCTGCAGCAACTGCGTGATGCTATCATGTCAACATGGACCACAATCTCTGAGGAATATTTCCCGTACCTTGTTGAATCTATGCCATGAAGGATTAACGCAGTTCTGAAGGCAAAAAGGGATCCAACTCGGTACTAGTAAGGTGTACCTAATAATGTGGCCGGTGAGTGCATACATATCTATCCATCAATCCATATATATATATATATATATATATATATATATATATATATATATATATATATATATATATATATATATATATATTTATATATATATATATATATATATATATATATATATATATATATATATATATATATATATATATATATATATATATATATATATATATATATATTCCATTAACAAACAATAAGAAAAATAGAAAGTAATAAATACAAATACTTCAAAATGACATTAATAAATATTAATAAAAAAACTCCCAAGGTTACCCTCTATGTATCCATATGACTTTATATCTCACAATTCCATCACATGTTTAAGAATATATTGATTTGGTTTTCAACTGCAAAATTCATGTTTAATTCAGTGTTACTTGCTGTTTCTTTGTAATCGCTTCTTTTTGAAAACTGTTTCAACCTTCGCTTTTAATGTGAACTTGTTATAATTTATAGTCTTTCTATGACTTTGCATGAGTCATACAGATCAGTTTATGATATTTTAATTAAATAATTGGTTTAATTATGTAAGCTGGAACTAAGCTTACATAAAAAGTGGATAAAGACACTCCAAAATGACACAAACTTTACTGTAAAGCACTTTGTGACTTCTTGTCTCTAAAAGGTGCTATATAAATACACCTTTACTTATTTTTACAAACAAACAAACAAACAAACAAACAAACAAACAAACAAACAAACAAACAAACAAACAAACAAAACAACAACAATACTACTATTAATAACAGCAACAATAACAATAACAGCAGCAACAACAACAGCAATAAATATAGTAACAACAACAAAAATAACAGCAACAGCAGCAACAACAATAATGATAATAGCAACAATAACAGCAGCAGCAGCAACAGCAGCAGCAGCAGCAGCCGCAACAACAACAACAACGACAACAATAACAGCAACAATGACAGCAACAACAACAACAACATCAATAATAACAGCAACAACATCATCAACACTAATAACAGCAACAACAACCATAAAAATAGCAACAACAACAACAACAATAACAGCAAAAACAACAACAACAACAACAACTATAACAGCAGCAACAACAATAAAAATAGCAACAACAGCAACAACAACAACAACAACAACAAAAAAGCAACAACAGCAGCAACAACAACAATAACAGCAACAGTAACAAAGGCAAAAGCAACAACAATAAAAGCAACAACAATAATAACAGCAAAAACAACAACAAAAACAACAGCAAGAACAGCAACAACAGTAACAACAGCAGCAGCAGCAGCAGCAGCAGCAACAACAGTAACAACAATAACAGCAACAACAATGACAGCAACAACAGTAACAACAACAAAAGCAACAACAACAACAACAATAGCAACAACAACAGCTACAACCGCAACAACAATAACAGCAACAATAATAACATTAACAACTGCAACAATAACAGCAACAACAACAACAACAGCAGCAACAACAACAATCATTACAGCAACAACAACAACAACACAGGTGATGAGGGAGATGCGGACGCCGCCCTCTCTATTCTGCCACCCTAGGCGGCCGCCTACGTTGCCTCTGTGGACGCGCCGGCCCTGAACAACATCAACAACAGCAACAACAACAACAATAATACCAGCAACAACAGCATCAACAATAATAACAGCAACAACAACAACTATAACAGCAACAACAATAAAAATAGCAACAACAACAGCAACAACAATAAAAATGGCAACAGCAGCAACAACAATAACAGCAACACTAACAACAGCAAAAGCAACAACAATAAAAGCAACAACAACAGCAATATAAATAACAGTAACAACAACAACAACAACAACTATAACAGTAACAGCAACAGTAACAACAGCAACAACAATAACAGCTACAACAACAGCAACAACAACAGTAACAACAATAACAGCAACAGCAATAACAGCAACAATAATAACAACAACAACAGCAATAACAATAACAGCAGCAACAACAATAATAACAGAAACAACAGTAGCAGCAACATCATAAACAAAAACAACAACAACAACAACAGCAACAATAAAAGCAGCATCAACCTCAACAACAACGATGATAATAATAATAATAACAACAACAACAACAACAACTATAATAATAATAATAATAATAATAATAATAATAATAATAACAGCAACAACAGCAACAGCAGCAACAACAAAACAACAACAACAACAGCAACATTAATAAAAGCACCAACAATAATAATAATAATAACACCCTCAAGGTTTAATCCAAGTAGTACATATGACTTGTGTGATCTTCCAAAGTCGTACTTTTGTATTACAGAAGACCTAAATTTCTAAATGAATATGAAGTTATATTCCCCTCTTGTGATCTTTTAATTACTTAAAATTATAATAAACTAAAAAACAACAACCAGCACCTTTATTTCTGTTCATCTTCACCATATCACCTTCACTGAATACATTCCAAGCACTAGGTAAAACCCTGATCTAGCTCGATGCAAATATGAAGAAAAGCAAAAAAGCAAAACACAAGCAAACAAACTCGACATATTTCCCAAGAGCCCCTCGGATAGACGATGCATTTATGACCTGAGACTCAGAACCGGGAGTGTTTTTCTTCTTTAACGCGGCGCCGCATCTGTGTCAAAACTCTCGAAGGATTGTTTAACTAGTAAAGGAAAACAGTGTGTAGCTGGAGTGTGAGTTTTGTTTTTTGCATTTGACGGTAATGTGGCTGAACGTACAGCGGCTCTGGAACGTGCCGGTAGATGAGTGGCGTTTTCTCACTGTCATTACTGAAAGATCACGCTTCTGTTAGCTTCAGCATGACAATCACCACAACAGACACATAAAATGAGGCATCGTGGGTACGCTGGGAAAAGATGAGGTGAGATTGGAGCGCCAGGGGTTAGAAAACGCTGCACAGGTGTGTGTGTATGTGTGTTTATCTCTGAAGGATGAAGGAATAAAATCTTAGTGATAAATACAACGGTGAAGGAATGATTCATACAGAAATGCTGTTGTTTACTTGTACTTCTAAGGCTTTCTTTATTCTAAAGAACATCATTTTCGAAGAATCTGATAGTTTAAAATAGTGCTGTCAAACAAATAATCATGATTAATTGCATCCAAAGTAATATTTCATATTTACAACATATATTGTGTATATTTTTGTGTATAAAAATGTATTTATGGCGTTAGTGAATAGAATACTTGTTTATACACAACCTGACAAAAGTCTTGTCGGTGATACCAGTTGAAAGAGCAACAAATAATAACTTGACTTCTATCATTTGATCATTTGAAAAAGGGAACCCACGTGAACCTAAGATTCTCAAGAAATCAGTCAAGTTTGGTGAAGGAAAAATCATGGTTTGGGGTTAGATTCAGTATGGGGTCGTGCAAGAGATCTGCAGAGTGGATGGCAACCAACAGCCTGAGGTCTCAAGACATTTGTGCTGCCCATTATATTACAAACCACAGGAGAGGGCAAATTCTTCAGCAGGATGGCGCTCCTTCTCATACTTTAGCCTCCACATCAAAGTTCCTGAAAGTAAAGAAGGTCAAGGCGCTCTAGGATTGGCCAGCCCAGTCACCAAATATGAACATTATTGAGCATGTCTGGGGTAAGATGAAGGAGGAGGCACTGAAAATGAATCCAAAGAATTTTGATGAACTCTGGGAGTCCTGCAAGAACACTTTCTTTGCCATTCCAGATGACTTTATTAATAAGTTATTTGAGTCATTGCAGAGATGTATGGATGCAGTCCTCCAAGCTCATGGGAGTCATACACAATATTAATTCTTTTCCCCCACTGCAGCATGACTTTTTATTCTATATTGTACATTATTTTTGTTAAGTGACAAGATTTTTGTCTAAGCAAAGTCAGACCTTACTGTCTTAATTAAATAATTAAAAATTAAGGTATGATCATATTTTATTTTGGTAAGTTGGTCAGTTGGCGTTTCTGTGTGGAGTTTGCATGTTCTCCCTGTGTTCGTGTGGGTTTCCTCCGGGTGCTCCGGTTTCCCCCACAGTCCAAAGACATGCAGTACAGGTGAATTGGGTAAGCTAAATTGTACATAGTGAGTGTGAATGAGTGTGTATGGATGTTTCCCAAAGATGGGTTGCAGCCGGAAGGGCATCCGCTGCGTAAAACATGTGCTGGATAAGTTGGCGGTTCATTCCGCTGTGGCGATACTGGGTTAATAAAGGGACTAAGCCGACATGAAAAAGAATGAATGAATAATTGAATGTAATTAAAGTTTATTTTAACCAATTTTCAATGTCAGATTTTTTTCTCTCTCACACAATTAGTAGCATTTAAAATAGTGATTGCTGAGTTTATGTCTCCAAATATTTTTCTTAAGAATATTTTTTTTTGCAATTTATTTTAATATCTTTAAGTTTATTTTCCCCAACTTTACTTTTATTTATCAGAATTCAAAATGTACACTTTCGGTCAGTTTGGGGTCGTTTTTATCTTTATGTTTTTTTTTTTATATATTCTGTTCATTTTACATTTGTTGAATGTAAAAAAAAAAGTTAAATCGTAAAATATTTATTAATTATTTATTCATTATTGTATGTAATTTCAAAGAAATTATTATTCCAGTCAATATTGCTTTTATTACAATTACCATTAATGACAACAACAACAACAACAACAACAACAATAATATTAATAATAATAACAACAACAATAATATTAATAATAATAATAATAATAATAATAATAATAATAATAATAATAATAATAATAATAATAATAATTAACTCTGAAACTCTGACTCTGATAACTGGAGTAATAAAGTTGAAAATGAATTATAAAAATCACTTGAATAAATTATTAAATTCAATTATAAACTACTTTTGAACAGTTATTTTATAGTGCAATAACATTTCACAATTTTACAATTTGTACAGTATTTGTGATTAAATAAATGCAGCCTTGGTGAGCAGGATTAGATTGTTTTAAAACATTAAAAATCCTACAGACCCCAAAGGGTAGTGTACATCTTATAAATCTAGGTCTATTGTCAAAAAAAATCGGAGTTTACATCGCATAATTCAAATTTTTGCAATTAAGAGTTTATATAATAATAATAATAATAATAATAATAATGCTAATAATAATAATAACAATAATAATAATAATAATAAACTTTTATTATTATTATTATTATTAGCATTATTATTATTAGCATTATTATTATTATTTATCTCCATCATCATCATCATCATTAGCATTATTATTATTATTACTTTTTATTACAATTGTGAGTTTATATCTCACATTTCCAACACATTTTTAGGAATATTGTAATTTGACGTTCTACTTTAAAATTCATAATTGAATTTTAATTTAGGGTTACAGTTCTTGCTTTCTTTGTAAATTTATTCTTGTGAAAATGATTTCAACCTTCACTGTGAAATTGAACTTTAAAGTGTTCCTATGACTTTGCAAGAGTCCCACAAATCAATTTATAATACTTTAATTGTATATTTGATAACTTTCCTAACAGTCCTGATTTATTTAGCCACTGTATTGAGCTTAGTTGACAGGCTATCCACACACAAAAAACATTTGATTTCTACAGTAGATAAAACAACAACAGCATGTGGATGAGCAAACAAAGAGAGTGGTGGTTTTTGGATGAACTGTGTTTTTCAAGGAAGAGGTTAAGACATCAGTGAGAGAGTCTCACAGGAATAACAGCATCACATTCACTGTCTCTCTCTCTCAGACAGACAAACACATCATGAACTCCAATCACAGTACACTGTGATAATACACTCTCAGCATAGTCAACACACACACCTGTTTGGGGTAATTATGGGTGTCTATATGAATTATTTTCTATGAACTGAACCGAATTCAACCTTACCCCTAATAGAAAGCCTGTTTGCATATTTAGATAAACACAACTTAGTATGTGAGTATATTATCAATAATAATAATAAGCATATTTGATTTGATTATTTTAATTAAATAATATATACACTCACCGGCCACTTTATTAGGTACACCATACTAGTATCGGGTTGGATCCCCTTTTGCCTTCAGAACTGCTTTAATCTTTCGTGGCATAGATTCAACAAAGTACTGGAAATATTCCTTTTGGTCCATATTGACATGATAGCATCACGCAGTTGCTGCAGATTTGTCGGCTGCACATCCATTATGCGAATCTCCCATGCCTCCACATTCCAAAGGTGCTCTGGTGACTGTGGAGGCCATTTGAGTACAGTGAACTTATTGTCATGTTCAAGAAACCTGTCTGAGATGATTCACGCTTTATGACATGGCGCACTTTCTTGCTAGAAGTAGGTATCAGAAGATGGGTACACTGTGG
Source organism: Danio aesculapii (assembly GCF_903798145.1). Taxonomy (NCBI): domain Eukaryota; kingdom Metazoa; phylum Chordata; class Actinopteri; order Cypriniformes; family Danionidae; genus Danio; species Danio aesculapii. The sequence continues at coordinate 11,183,835 of NC_079458.1, forward strand.
TCATAAAGGGATGGACATGGTCAGCAACAATACTTGGGTAGGCTGTGGCATTGACACAATGCTCAACTGGTACTAATGCACCCAAAGTGTGTCAAGAAAATATTCCTCATACCATTCCACCACCACCAGCCTGACCCATTGATACAAGGCAGGATGGATCCATGCTTTCATGTTGTTGATGCCAAATTCTGACCCTACCATCCGAATGTCGCAGCAGAAATCGAGACTCATCAGACTAGGCAATGTTTTTCCAATCTTCTTCTTTTCCAATCCTCACTTTCCCATTCTTAGCTGACAGGAGTGGCATCCGGTGTGGTCCTCTGATTCTGTAGCCCATCCGCCTTAAGGTTGGACGTGTTGTGCGTTTAGAGATGCTCTTCTGCATACCTCGGTTGTGGTATGCAGTGGTTATTTAAAAAAGTTTTCTTTTTTCTGACCATTCTCTGTAAAGCATAGAGATGGTTGTGTGTGAAAATCCCAGCAGATCAGCAGTTTCTGAAACACTCAGACCAGCCCTTCTGGCACAAGAAACCATGCCACGTTCAAAGTCACTTAAACCACCTTTCTTCCCCATTCTGATGGTTGGTTTGAACTGCAGCAGATCATGTCTACATGCCTAAATGCATTGAGTTACTGCCATGTGATTGGCTGATTAGAACTTTGCATTAATGAGCAGTTGGAGAGATGTCCCCAATAAAATGCCCGGTGATTATATACAGCTGAAGTCAGAATTATTAGCCCCCCTTTGAATTTTTTTCTTTTTAAATATTTCCCAAATTATGTTTATCTGAGCAAGGAAATTTTCACAGTATGTCTGATAATATATTTTCTTCTGGAGAAGTCTTATTTGTTTTATTTTGGCTAGAATAAAAGCAGTTTAAAATTTTTTTAAATCCATTTTAAGGTCAAAATTATTAGCCCCTTTAAGCTAGTTTTTTTTTCGATAGTCTACAAAACAAACAATTGGTATACAATAACTTGCCTAATTACCCTATCCTGCCTAGTTAACCTAATTACCCTAGTTAAGCCTTTAAATGTCACTTTAAGCTGTATAGAAGTGTCTTGAAAAATATCTAGTCAAATATTATTTACTGTCATCATGGCACAGACAAAAGAAATCAGTTATTAGAAATGAATTATTAAAACTATTATGTTTTGAAATGTGTTGAGAAAATCTTCTCTCTGTTAAAGAGAAATTGAGGAAAAAATAAACAGGGGGCTAATAAATTAATAATTTAGGGGGTTTAATAATTCTTACTTCAACTGTATATATATATATATATATATATATATATATATATATATATATATATATATATATATATATATATATATATATATATATATTATAATTCACACAGGGTTAGTATGAAAAAATAAAGAACAAACTGAAATATTACAATTCTTTTACCCTACCAAATCCAAGAAAGAGAAAACATTAAAAAAAACATGTTGATGACACAACTATTACTACTCTCTCTCTCTCTCTCTCTCTCTCTCTCTCTCTCTCTCTCTCTCTGTGTGTGTGTGTAAAAATCTGTGAAGCAAAAGTAAGAGTGTGTGATCTCAAAGGTATATGGTTTCTATCAGCTGTAAACACACACAGACATATTCTCAGAGAGACAGTGATACTCTGTGAAAGCAGTGTGAATGTGTGTGTGCTGCGAGGACAATGCATGTTTACACAAATGGATTAAATAACTACAATCACCAGAGACAAGAGGTGGTTTGAGCTCAATTCTGATCTGCCGCTCAGAGTTCTTCACTGCAGGTACAGAAAAAAATAACTACACATAAAACAACCCACTAACACACTCAAACACTAGCAACACATCACTCACTGTTTTCACTTGATGATACCAATCTGACTTCATCATCATTTCATAAAGCTGTGATTGTTTTCCTGCCTCACTTGTAATGGTAGTCAGGGTCTATTGATTCAAAAGCAGTTTAGATTTAGATGAGATTTCCCTGACCTTTTTCCACCTTAAACCATAATTAAACAGCTTATTTATACTCTCGTTTCATATAAGTCAAGAGAAAGTGCATTTTATTTCCATAATTTGATGCATTTCACAGTGAAAATTGATGCCAATGCATGCTATTTTCCTATTTAACTAACAAACAAACCAATGAACAACCATGCTAACTAACTAACTAACTAACTAACTAACTAACTAGCTAGCTAGCTAGCTAGCTAGATAACTAATTAACAAGCTAACAAGCTAAACAAAGTAACTGACTAACTAAATAACCAACTAACTTCAATTCAATTAAATTCATCTTTATTGCTATCGCGGTTTTACAATGTAGATTGTGCCAAAGCAGTTTAACATAGAAGTTCTAGTAAACTGAAACAGTGTCAGTCCAGTTTTCAGAGTTAAAGTTTAGTTTAGTTCAGTTTAGTTCAGTTCAGTGTGATTTCAATTTCACTGCTGAAAACACTGAAGAGCAAATCCATCGATGCGCAGCTCCACAAGTCCTAACCAAGCAAGCCAGTGGCGAGGAACAAATATTTCGTCATTGACAAAAGTGAAGAAAAAAAAACCTTGAGAGAAACCAGGCTCAGTTAGGCACGACCATTTGTCCTCTCTCCAAACTTTGTGTGCAGAGCTGCACTCTAGGCAACAGGAGCCGGAGAACGTTGGTAGATCACCAGCAGGTATACAGGCTGGCCCACGGGATCAATGCGGGGACTCGTCTGTCACTGGGGTCTTTCAGGAATCAATCTCATGTTCTCCACTCCTCCATGACCACCACAGCATGTTCAGGATATGGCCAGGTCCAGGATTATGGAGACCTCTAGAAGTCCTCTATGGTTGGCATCATCTCTTTGTATGTGTTTGCCCACGAGGTCCTCAATGGTAAACAAACTAACTGGTTAACAAGCTAAAAACCAACCAACCAACCAACCAACCAACCAACCAACCAACCAACCAACCAACCAACCAACTAACTAACTAACTAACTAACTAACTAACTAACTAACTAACTAACTAACTAACTAACTAACTAACTAACTAACTACTTAAAACAAGGTAGCTAACTAACTAACTAACTAACTAAAACACTGCAATTAATACTAATAAAGTCATATTTTCATAGAACTCTTTCATAGAAAAATATTTGTAAAATGTACCGATTTTAATGTAGTTAATTGAATTTATCTCAATTAATAATGTCAGTAAATAATGTAAATAATGATCCGAAATGCCATTTTGAAACAAAATATGACATATACTTTGTGAAACATTAGGTTTAGTTTTTTATTATATTGTTAATATATTTTTTGCTACTACAAACAACACAGTATAAATAAAATAATAACATTAAATAATTAAATTTATTATTTACAATTTAAAAACAAACTGAAATATAACAAATGTTTACCTCCTTTAAATTCCAGAGTACATTTTTTATGCAAATTTATTTTAATAATTTATATATATTTATATATTACACTTTAAAATTATATATAAATTTTTTAAATTTAATTTACAATTGATAAACA